>NC_083560.1:142757973-143054025 GCF_019925205.1 Metopolophium dirhodum
GAACTCATGTGAGGAACATCGATAATAATTATCTTTCAATACATGTTATTGGCGAGAACGACTACATTTTCACAAATCAACTAAAATTATATGCAACTGATTCTATCGTTCAAAAATGGATGGAGAAAGTAAAAAAATATGAGGTACTAGCAATTTTCCTTTTAGCTTATATTATGTTATGTTAATAAAATATTTTTTATTTACAGGGATACAATGACGAGTGTTCCATAGCTTTTTCACCACAATCGTACTTCAGTTCATATCCGCAGGTAATAATCATTTTTTTAAATCCGACATAACATATTTTAATTTTAAAAAAAATTACAGGGAAATCCAGCACAAGAGAGCCACCTCGAAAACATTCAGGAAGGACGTTCGGAAAACGATGGGCCATTTGGACCACAATATAATTAATTTTTCTGTATTATTATTTTTCTTATTGTGTAAAATAAAAACAAGCGTGATATTTAAAAACAAGTTTTTTTTATTTATTAATAATAATAAGGTTACAATATATATATATATATATATATATTTAGCATAAGGTTACAATATTTTACATAAAAGGAAAAAAAAAATTATATACATTTTTACAATTTTCTAACTTCGCCACTAAACGGGCTATAATTTATAATCTGGTCATGTAATATTAAGCAATACGCTGTAGTTTTTTCCGGAATAACTGTATCAGTTTCAAATTCAATACGTAGGTCTACGGTTGACGACTTCACATTGTCGTTTTGACACGATAAATCAACAACGATGATTGGTGAATAGTTTTGAAAAATATGTTTTGACAATAAAGGTTCACTATACTCTTTCTCATAATATGATTTTTGAAAGTCTGCATAGGCCTTATACAGTATACTAGTTATATTATTTTTAAAATCAGCACGAAAGTCTTCATATGGATACACTTCAGAATTTAAGTGAACCTTAAGATTTTTTAGTTGACAGTGATCAAAGCGTCCAGCGTCTATTTCAATATTTTTTTTTCGATCTGTTTGTAATCCGAATAACACAAACCTCGGTTTTTCTAACAAGTTGCTGGACTTTACCGTCCACGAATGTGAGGTATTTCTAGGGAGAATAGGATATTCGCAGAGATCCCAGGTTCTGAACGCACATGATAGTGTTTTACATGAATCTACCACTTTTATCAACCTTAATTTTTCTTTATCACTAACTCTGATAATAGGCATTTTCCACACCACCCTAGTAAGTTCAATTGTAATTTTTCTATTTTTTGAGACTGCTTCGGTTGCGCCCGCGCCAACAACGTGTATCGCATCCAGGTCGGTAGATGCGCGATTTAAAATCAGCTGTTGATTACAATTAAGTAAAATTTTTTTATAGTCTTCACAAAATCCGAATAAATGTTTTAGAGGGATACACCCGGTAAATACATTGTTGCTCATAAAGTTTTTATTATCTTCACCATCCATCGCCGAGTCCCAAGCAGCGTTCTCCAACGTATTCAAATCGTTTGGAGTATACGAACAATTCAAGCAAGATGCAACTCCAGGTGTTTTTAATTTTTGAATTTCTATTCCGTTTATTTCATAACGCATTTCAGAGAATAAAAATGCCAATCCATTATTTGAAAAACGTACATCTCCCACTGCATCGGGCGGTTTATTTACTCTCCCCTCTATATAAATATAGCTTTCACATGGTAGAGTGTATGCATCCATATTTAAAACACTTATCCTAATTTCATCGTTATTCGATAAAGACATGTTTGAGTATGGAGTGAACGAATGATAATGCTTTTGTGTTATTTTACACTCATCGACATAATCGACCCCAACGTCTAAATACGAGTCGTCCATAATTATTTTTTATACTTGCAACGAACGTAGAAAATTTAAATTATTTTTCGTGAGCTTGATCTCGCCTTTTTTCGGTCTAGATGTTGACTTCTTCACGACAGTCGGTAAACTAACTGGTTTTTTGATTGTAGATCTTTTTATATTAAACTTTAATGCCATTTCCACTCGTTATTTGTAATCGAATCGTAATTGGTTCACCGCGCAGATTTATTAGACAATCGTTCTGATCTTTTAACACGATGTATACTCTAGATATTGAAGTCGTATTGAGAGCATAAAAAACTAGATGTCTAGGTACTTCGATGATTTTATAACCTGGTGGGACAGTTGGATAAAGTTCATGTATGATCTGGCTCGGTGCTCCATCACAGAATGAACCAGTAATCAAGTTGCACTCTACTTTTATACTATTGATTTTCATTATCTTAACTGTACTTTCAGATTCATGATTAATACCAGAAGTGTATAAATAATTTCTAAAACCCAATAACTTCGCTATACTATTCTCAACTGATAAGTCTACGTCATGACTACACGAGACTATACACTTTAATGTGGTATTGTTTGCTTTTAATTCAAACCAGTCGATATAATCGGGCATATTTTTTTTTATAACAGTCTCTAAATTTTCAAACTCATACGAGCCTGTGGGTATAATAACTTCCTCTCTTTGTCTAATCATATTACGGAAACCGATAGTATTGCAACCGGGTTCAATGTTCGGTATCGAATTATTTGTCTGTAGACTCAAAAGACATATTTGTGCTGTGCTTTCTACTTCTAGCGGTGGAAAAATGTCGCATGACAATTCACTCGAGTTCCCGTTTAACGTTATCGTATACATGATAAAAATTTTAAACACAAGTGTCCACAGTTTGTAGTATTATATTTCTGCTCTCTGCTGTAATTGAAATTTATGTCACATCCGTGAAAATATCGTTGTACTTCTAATGGAGGTGGTAAATTTCCAAAACTGTCATAATATTCAACTTGATTTCCGATTTTTCTATACGCTACCCAGTGAGTACCTGTACCGTTTTCCGTATCCAAGTTAACAATCGCTGATTCTACTCGTTTACGACGTACGGGTAACCTATCTCGAGTAAACACACCGATGAAATGAGGTATTTTATTCAAACGTGCAAATTTTATAAGTTCGAAATCGTACAGCGCTCTTCTGGGTAACGTAGTTACTAGTTTTTTTATTTTTTTTAGTTTTTCTAGTTTTTTTCGTTTTCAAATCCCCTCCACTTTTATATGGTGCAAGATATAGACTTGATCCGATTTTATACGAGTTACCTTTATACGGCGCGATGTATAATCCGCCGCCCAAATGAGATTGCGTATTTCTTTTAAATTCATTCGCAACCTTGACAACGTTGGCAACACCGCCACTCAGTGCTCCTAGTGCTGATAAACCGGCGAAAATCGGGATTAACGGCAACACTCCACCCTTTTTTGGTATTGATATAACCCTTGGAACTTTAGTCTTTTTATTTTTAAATGTTTTTCGTGCGACGGTTATACACTTTTTACTTAATTTCATCAGGTTTTTTTCACCGATATTTTTCTTTATTACGTTTTTAGCTGCTTTGATGGCTGCTTTAAACCCACATCCAGCCCCGATTTTACGTTTCACTTTCATGGCGGTAGTCACGCCCCAAGCTACAGCTTTTTCTTTTAAACTCGAATCTTTAGACTTGAACCTATCCCAGGCTCGTTGTTCTAATATATAATCGGCCTCGTTGCGATCTGCGATAGAGTTACTAAGATCGTATGCAATATCGTGTTCTCTACACGCAGTGTCTAAAGGATTTACCCCTTTATCTCCGCGAGCTAATCGTTTTTTCAAATTTGTGCCAGGTCCACAATATTGATAACCTATAATGAAATATTATTTTTTTATTACTATTACCACGTTAGTATACGTGTATTTACTCTCACCAGGTACGTGAAGCTCTAATGGTAATTTATTTATAAGCGTGTTTATAAGACCAGCACCTTTATTCTTGGTCTTTCTTCGAGCGAGTGACATCGTGTACTGATTACGCTCTTAGTGTTACAGGGATATTTATTTAAAAAATGAAATTCATTAAACAAGATATACAACTCACAGTTGAAAACGTGGACCCACCTACTTCGTATAAAAAACAAAGACATGGTGTATATCTACCTAATACGATTAGAGCCCTTATCATGGGTCCTTCAGGCTGTGGGAAAACTAATTTAATATTCACATTATTAACACATATAAATGGTATACGATTTCACAACGTATACATATATTCAAAAACATTGGATCAATCAAAGTATAAATTATTGAGTGATATTTTATCAGGTATTAATGGAATACAATTATTCACGTTCTACGAAAACGAACAAGTTATCGAACCTGAAAAAGCTTTACCAAACTCTGTGTTTATTTTCGATGATATTATTACTGAAAACCAGAAGATTGCAAGGACTTACTTTTCCAGAGGCCGCCATAATTTAGTAGATGTTTTCTATTTAGCTCAGAGTTATTCAAAAGTACCTAAACAACTTTTACGTGATAACGCAAATTTTATTGTTTTATTTAAACAAGACGAGACAAACCTAAAGCATGTTTACAACGAACATTGCTCTGGTGATGTGTCATATCCCGAGTTTAAAAACTTTTGTACTTTATGTTGGTGTAAAGGAGGATTTGAATTTATTGTCATAAACAAAGACAGTGAACGTGACAATGGTCGCTATCGTCACGGATTCGATACGTTCGTTGTTATATAAACTATTGTTTTTTTATAAGACACTTCATTCACAAATATGTCGTCTAAAGGCGAGGTACTCGGAGAATTGATTAAAGCTAAAGAAAATATTAAACGCAAGTATATTGCATTAAAACATGGAAAAGCCGATATTCAATCTTTTGTATCACAAACACTTCAGCCAATAATCGAACCTCTGAACAAATTACAGACTTCCAAAGTCGATAATGATATGGTTTCCAACGCATCCGACAACCGGTTTACAAACTTTCGTAAATTAGAAGACCAAGAAAAAGATAAAGTATATGGCCCAAAAAAATATTCTAATGGCATTATCAAATTAGGTACAGAAGTAATACAATTTAAAAACGGTGCAATAGTTGTGAGAGAAAACTCTTATCCACTGACACAGGGGCTTAGCGAGTTATTGTGTTCCAGATATCCAATGCAATACTCCGCTAATGACTTAAATACGTATAAAGAAATACTGATTCATACTTCAGCACATTTAACACAGGACGGGACAAAAATTAGGAAGGGTGGTACAAAGTATGAGCAAATTATTAGCAAGCTATTCACCTCGGGTTCGGGTGTGAAATTACAAGCGCATAATTTAGTATATTGGAATGATCCAAACGAGTTGGTTGATAGGTTACGACTTCTTTTAGCCTCACAAGCTGCCGGTAATACAGGGCTTTCCAACGAAATACTTTCAATTTACGAAGAATTGTATGAAACGGGTTTAATAAAACGAATTCCAAATGTCTAAACGCGATATAGCAAACGAACTACACAAACCAGCAAGAAAAAATTATACAAGGCGAAGAGTTAATGTCTATGGTAAAAACGATCTATGGCAGGCAGACTTGGTGGAAATGATACCTTATTCTAAAAAGAATAAAGGCTATAAATATTTTCTAACTATCATAGATTGTTACACGTAATACTCTTTCGCTACCTATACCTTTAAAGTCGAAAACGGCTAAAGAAGTTTCAAATGCAATGTCAAAAATACTACTCAAGCGCTCGCCAAAACTATTACAGGTCGATAACGGTAAAGAATTTTACAATGCGACATTCGATGCGTTGATGAAGAAACACAATATACATAAATATTCTACGTATAGTACAACGAAGGCCTGTATCGTTGAACGCCTTAACAGATCAATTAAAGAAAAAATGTATAGGGAGTTCACTGCACGAGGAACACATGAATGGGTTTCTATTTTACAATCTATGATTAATGAATATAATAATTCAAAACACAGAACAATATCTATGACACCCAGACAGGCTGATAACAATCCTTCTTCGGTAAAATTAAAGCAACGTCCGATTCTTAATGGAAAAATTAAATTTAACATTGGTGATAACGTCCGTATCAGTATATATAAAGGGGTATTTACAAAAGGTTATCTGCCGAGCTGGTCCACAGAAATATTTAAAATAACCAAAATAAACAAGACATCCCCCACTACTTATCAACTACAAGATTATACAGGAAACCCGATTTTAGGTTGCTTCTACTCTGAAGAAATTCAAAAGACCAATCTCCCAAACGATTATTTAGTCGAGAAAATTATCCGTAGGAAGGGAAAACAGATGTTCGTAAAATGGCTAGGGTTTGATAATACGCACAATAGTTGGATAAATACGAGTGACATTAGAAAATAGCATCAGTCGAGCTCTAGGTATGAACGTGTTCGGATGTTCACAGGCTGGTGAAACGAGAAAATTTGTAACAAATCTCGAACAAACCATCAAATCATATTGTATAAGACTAGATAAATTTGGAAATTTACTCGAGGAAAATCATAAGTCTATTCAAATACAAGAAGAACAAGTTGAAACACTTCAATTAACGTGTGATGATATACAAGAGCACCTTATAAAAATCAAAGCATTGTTACAAAATATCAAAGAATATACAGACAAGTTGAAACAAATTCCTGAAGTACTGTCATCCAAATAATAATTATGTCTACTGCCATCATTGATTTCCATTGCATTCTCGGGAGGGATAATAAATACATGATAAAAGAAATTTCTATAGTAGATGTAGAAACATGGGCCACTCAACATTGGATTTTTAAAAATTCAAAATCAATACAAGATAACAAGAGTCGGAAAACTAACAAGTGGTTGGAGCGTAATTATCACAAACTATCTTTGGAATATGGGGATGTTGAGTATGAAGAACTAGGTAGAGTACTGAATTCGCTAAAGTTCAGTTTCATATACGTTAAAGGCGATCAGAAAAAACAACTTATTTTAGAGTATATTCCTCACATCGGGATCATCAATATTGACGACATGGGGTGCCCTCCACTAGACCAAATATGTGATGAAGAAACTTTACCATGCTGTATTTTTCATATGGATTTCAATCCTAAACAATGTTCATTTTATAAAGTATTTAGCCTAAGAAAATGGTTTGTAAATAATTTGTAAAAATAAATATCATATTTATTTATTTTTTTATATCAATGAGTTATTTCTTTATACTATCCTATCCTATCCTATCCTATCCTAACTAGAATCAATTCGATAATAATAATAAATATAATATCCACATGATATCTACAGAGATATTTTACAAAATAAAAAAAAAAAATAATAATAATATCTACAGTGATATTTTACAATATAAAAACAAATCATCTATAATAAATAAAAAAAAAAAAAACTATCTGTCTAGCTCGGCTTCCGGAAGTTGTATTAATTCGGCTTCTGCTTGCTCTAATGTTCTGGTGTCCCTATACAATTCAGAAATATTTAAAGTACAATAAATTAAAATATACAATTATTTCTAACTCACTCTATAGAGTAGTGACCGTGAGGCCAATGTTGCACAGGTTGGCGATGAGGAGATGATTACCGCAGCAAGTCCGAATTTATGACATCATGCGGCAACCATATGCTAAACTATAGCTTTGCAAAATTATTTAAAAATAACCATCCACCCTACAGCTATAAAAAATACGTCCTTGGAAAGAGGAGGTTGTCTTCTATTCTGTGAAAACGTTTTTAGGGATAACAATTGAATTGGTTGGCGATGAGGAGATGATTACCGCAGCAGGTCCGAATTCGTCACATCATGCGGCAACCATATGCTAAACTATAGCTTTGCAAAATTATTTAAAAATAACCATCCACCCTACAGCTATAAAAAATACGTCCTTGGAAAGAGGAGGTAGTCTTCTATTCTGTGAATGTACTTAGGAGGTTAACAATCGTGATGGATGGCGATGAGGAGATGATTACCGCAGAAAGTCCGAATTTATAACATCATGCGGTAACCGTATGCTAAACTATAGCTTTGCAAAATTATTTAAAAATAACCATCCACCCTACAGCTATAAAAAATACGTCCTTGGAAAGAGGAGGTTGTCTTCTATTCTGTGAATGTACTTAGGAGGTTAACAACTCGACCTCACCACCACTTTATGCAAATTGTAAGTATCCAAAATGCATTTCCCAAAAAGGGGACATCTTAAGGGTCTTCGTCACTAGATTTTTCAAGCGCTAAAATGGTCTTTGAATTTCCAAAAATAAACACGGTTCAATCTATTCGATTTCAATTTTGAAAACTGTTCTGAACTCGTTACCTAGTCTTCTGTGTTTACACCAGATCATTTTTAATAATAAATATTTTTTAATTAAATACAAGCTATTAAGGAACTGATATTTTAAGAATTTAAAACAGCTATAAAAAGCTTAATATTAGATTATTTCAAAATGTATCTGGTGTGAACTTAGATTAAGATCTTGGCTTTAATTTTGTATAGGTATGTTATTTCTCTAAACCTGCCTCGGAAGCCGTAAATATGGAAATACTAGAACATGTTTATTGATATAATGATAGATATAAAATAATTTGTTGCACAACCTGTGCTGCTCAACAATTCCAACGGCGACCAAGATTATTAAATCCCCCACTCCTTATTCCTGGAAATGCGTCGACGGACGCGACTCGCGGCACGAGCGATAACACGACAGCTGCCGCCCGCCCGCCTGGCTATTTTTATCCATTGCTTTTGTATACACAATACAGCCTACTAATTGATTATTATTATGAAAATCATTTCCGTCTTGAGCTTCAAACGTGAACATTGAAATGAATTCGAGTAATTCCAATACGAGAATATGCAAAAAAAAGAGAGGGTTTCCATCAAAAAAGAAGAAATCTAAGATAATAGGTTCACAAAGCTTGTTTAAAAGTCGATGGACAAGGTACATATTTTATTATTATATTTTTTTATGGTGTATAGTAAATGCTAATATAAACAACCAGTGAAAATGTCATGGTCATGTGTTTTAAAGTTACACTAAAAACCAAAATCGGATTTTGTCAAAAACCGATTTTGCGTGAAAAATTCAGTTTTTGTTTAAATTTTTTTTTTTTGTTTTTGTTTAAAATTACGTATTTATTTGACCTCCCCAATGCACCAACTAGATTCACTTTCCCATCGAACAAGATACTGAAGTAGAAAATCGAAGCATTATTTCGACTACTTATCGTGTACACAGACACAAATAAAAAAAAATAAAACATACATAATTGTTAAAATCAATACATTCATCGCTCCACTCAGAATCTAAAATAGACGTCATATTGAATATTATTATACTATAGGTATAACAAATAATAACCATTTCAAAATTTGGATTTTTTTGCCCTTTTTTTTACACATGAATTATTAACGATTCACTATCAAACGGTTTTATATTTTTGTTATTATTAAAAATAGTAGTTTTATAAATAGGTCTATTTTTTAATTTATTTTTAATTAGTAGTCATATAAAAAGGAAACCTTCGCCAAATGTTTGATTTGGCCTTTTATTTACTCATTATATAGGCTATAGGTTTTTGAAAAAATTTGGTTAAACCTGCTGTATGCAACCGCCAACCCACCCTAATTGAAAAATAAATTACTTGTATCAAAATAAAATATATTACAATTTAAATAAAATGTATCATAGACTTAACCATATTATTATAGTGACTTAATCTATGACCGAAGTCCACTACAACCCTACTATACAGCAGAGCGAGTTCCCGGTTTTTTTTTTAAATTAACTTCTACATTTTTAGTATGGTGTAAATATTACGAACATTTTAATGATTAACAAGATATATAATTAATTGTGGTTTAGTTTTATATATACGTATATACTTTTAATTTATCCAGAGAGCACAGTGATCAAACTTCTTCAAATACACAAATTTCAGTCTCACCTGTACCTGTTGATGTAGTTCCAAATCCTGCTCTAACTGAAAATTGTACACCTGCTATTTCCCAAGCTGCAAAAGTCTCTTTTTCATTATCTCAAGATGATGTTAACCTAGCCCAACCATTAGCTACGTCTATGGAATATGACGTAAATTCTGATGTTGATACGCACAAGCTAGAAACAAGTATTTCACCTATCAAGAATCATGAACACACTATAGTTGGACGACGAATTTTAGATTTAGCTTATATATGTCAACAAATTAAAGAAAAAGATAATCACGACCCATACGGTTGCTCATTTAAGGACATGGTTTGTGTCAATGAAAAAAAAATTGGTTTAAAATCATCTTTTGCATTTAAATGCAATTTTTGTCTGAAAACATATACAATTGACTCGGAAAGTTCAGAAGCGAATATGACGGATATAAATATTGCTGCAGTAGCTGGTATAATGAATGTGGGTGGAGGATTTAGTCAGCTTCAAACTATGACCGCTTCTTTGGAAATACCTCCCTTAAGTCAGTTTGTGTACAATAAGTCACATGATATAGTTTGCAAATCATTTAATGAATGTGCTCTTAAAGAAATGGAGGCAGCTGCAAAAGAAGAAGCTCAACTAGCCGTAAGTGCCGGAGACATAGATACTGACGGAACTCCCCTTATTTCAGTAGTTGCAGATGGATCCTGGTGCAAACGGTCTTACAGGTCAACTTACAATTCATTATCAGGCGCTGTAAGTTGATATTATATTCTTATTTTAATTTAATAAATTTATGATATGCTATACAAAAGTAATATATTTTACTATTTTTAGTATACCTAAGTATATTACAGTAGGTTGAATTAATTTTTGCCAAAAACATTGCATTTGAAAATTGTGTGTAGGTATATACCCATTTTATATATAAAATGTAATAATATAATATGTTTTTAATGTTTCAAATATACCCATAAATAATATTTTTTAGTTACAGCAAAATAAATAAAATCGTTATTCTTCATTTAAATAACTAATTTTGTCGAAATTTGAACTTAAAATATCTATACCTATAAGAACTTGTGTTGATACATTTTTTTAGAGTTTTTGGTTATAATATGAACTACTCATGAGAAACCTTGTAATTTTTCTAGATACTGTTTACAATATTGTACATATTATAATTAAATAATAGATTATATTATGTTCTTATTAAATATTTAAAATTGTTTTTATTTTTGTATATTTAGGCTGCAATAATTGGGTATAGAACGAAAAAAGTTTTATTTTTGGGAGTAAAAAATAAATACTGTTCAATCTGTATTCGTTCTGGTCTTGGTTCAAAAGAAGTTAAAGAACATTGTTGCACTAAAAATTGGTCGGATAAAAATGGATCGTCGGGTATGGAAGCAGCTGTAATAGTTGAAGGTTTTAAACAAAGTGAACCTATGTATGGTATAAGGTATCAAAAATTGATAGCCGATGGAGACTCAAGCGTATACAAAAAAATTTTAGAAGCAAGGCCTTATAAAAATTTAACTGTACAAAAAGTTGAATGCCGTAACCACCTTCTTCGTAATTTTTGTAACAAACTTAGAGATATAACTACGAAAAAACAAGCAGGTCAATTAGCTCATAGAAAATTGTTATCACGTAATATTCTACGAATGCGAAAAGGTATAGTGAAAGCTATTGAATATAGAAAAAAAGAAAATTCAGTTATAGGACTCAGAAATGATATTTTAAATGTTGTCAATCATGTTTTCGGTGATCATAGTAGTTGCTCAAAATATTTTTGTGACATAACCGACGATAATAATTCAAACGATATTAATTACATGGAAAAAATTTTTAGTACAGATAGAGTGTTTATAGATAGCGTAATGCAACCTATTAGGTATCTTGCTAGACATACTTCAAGCTTGATACTGAATGTTGACAGCAATATAGTTGAATCTTTTAATGCCATTATTGCAAAACTTATAGGAGGGAAAAGAGTGAATTTTGCTCTAAAAGGGTCATACGCTGGACGTTGTGCGATTGCTACAGTTACTAAAAATTCTAAAAGACCTTTTTATTCTTTGCACAAGACAATTTTAAAAAATAGTCCCTTTAAAAAATTGCCATCAGTGAAAATGGAAATAACACGACGAGATAATCAATTTCGTCAAAATAATCGCTTGACGAAAAATAAAAGGTTTAAAAAAAAATTATTTGGTGTGAATGACTCAAATGCTTCATATGGAGAAAATTCAATGAAACCAGATATGAATGAAAATGAATATAATATAGAAAAATTGGAAGTCATTGAGTCCATGAAAAAAATTGCTGCACAAAGAGAGGTAATAGAAAGACAAACTGTTAACCAAAGTTCTTGTCAGAATTGGTTGGACATTAGGCGTAAATTACTTACTGCTTCAAACTTTGGAAGCATAATTAACCGTCGTCCAGACACGGGTTGTGAAAATCTAATAAAAAATTTAATTTATACTAGTGATGTTGATACAATAGCAATGGAGTATGGAAGAAATCATGAAAATGAAGCTAAAATTTGTTTAGAAAATTTACTAAGTATAAAAATAAGAGAGTGTGGATTGTTCATTGATGAGTTTAATTATTTCATTGGAGCAACTCCAGATGGATTAATTGATGAAGATGGCTTGGTCGAAATAAAATGTCCTCAATCAGCTGCAGATCTGACTCCCGAAGAAGGAATTGAAAAAAAAAAAATTAGCTGTTGGAAAAAAACTAATAATGGGACCACTTATGAAATTAAAAAAAATCATAAGTGGTATTACCAAGTACAGGGACAGTTAAATGTTTGTCAAAGGGATTATTGTATTCTCGCCGTGTGGACAAAAAAAGGAATGAAGTATGAAATAATTAAAAGGGACATTCATTTTTGGACTACTATCATGTTGCCGAAACTTCAAAATTTTTTTTTCAATTGCTTTTTGCCGGAATTGGTCGACCCGAGGCACTCACGTAGTATGCCAATACGGAATCCAGAGTACATAATTAGAGCACAAGAAGAAAAAAAAAATAAACGTTTAAAGCTTCTTTAATATTTTGTTTTAAGTAATATTGAGTTTTGTTAAAGTATATAGTTTAAGTATATACAAATATTAAGTTTTTTTTTACAATGTACCTTAACATATTATGAAATCGTCTATACGTTAAAATAAAATAAAAATATTATTTATATATTCGTTTATGATTTATTGTCTTACTTATATATACACATATACATTACAAACATAAATTAATATAATTAATGACTAAGGGACATTCGTATTGCCGGTTGTACTAGGTTTCTACTAAATGCTATTCACTGACGACTGACCGTGAGAGGTGGAACATTTAAATTATTATATCCCCAAAATACCTATTGATTTGCATAGTAATAATATTGGAATACAAGCGTATATAATAATAGGTCAATAAAAGTATAATAGGTTATGCGTCTGTAAAAATAAAATTACCAAAGCGTATGCGAAGCGTACCGTAAATTATTAAATAAATCGAACGTTGCGTCGCGCTTGAATTGTGTAGTCAATACGAGTAGTATTGAGAGAATGATGCGCCGCTCCCGGAGACGGTTTCAATCACTCGCTCACGCGTCGGTAAGCGACCGAAGTGGGCGTGGTATAAAGCATTGCGTGAGAGGTTTTACGACATCTAGTGAGCGTTGTTACGTTTTAGTTTTACTGTCGAAGACCCTTAACGAAGCCAGTGATGTGCTTTGGTAAGGCGTAGTACAATATTTAGATTTTTAATGACTTATAAACCTATAGATATCTACCGGCATAGTGCAAATTACGTTCGCCCGGCATTTTATTTATATTAATATAATAATGTGAGTGTATAATAGTGTATTATGCTTTAGCAGTACCTCGGTATATTAATTTGTATGCTCACACGTGTATTTTAATAGGTGAGCGAAACCAGTGCTCGACTTGGGGGGGACGCAGGGGGACGGAGTACACCAACTAATTTTTCAGAAACTTTAGCGTACCTCTCCTTTTATTTTTAAGGGGAACGCACGGGACTAATAATCCGACGTAATAATTCTCACTAATCTATGTGTTAAATCGTCTGACATCTAATATATTCGTGGTAATATATGGAGACACGCATCCGTGGAAATAGACAGAGAGACGGTGCAATAACAAGAACTCCACGCAATTCATTCGCTTCTCTACGAGATTACTGTCACGACGTCGGCATTTTTCTCATCTCTGCCACCTTACCGTCAGGACGACATGCAAGTCAACAACTGTAAGTATTTAATTAGTTTATTATTTTATTAGTATATTGGTTTTACAATGGTGTATGTTTTTTTTTTTATTTTTTTTTTTTTTTTTCTCTGCTCCGCGCGGTGAACCGTATTTTTGACCAAGCATAACTTAGAATAATTAAAATAAAAAAATTACAAATTATATTAACTTCTTATTTATTTAATATGCAATAGCTTTATAGCGGCAGTCCTTGAGTGCCACTTGTTTTTTTTTTTTTTTTGTATCAATATTATGCTATTATCGGTGGAGTTTTGTAATATACAAAGGGTTTCTTTACCTACGTCGGTTTTTTTTTTAATAATTTTTCAAAGTTATAGTTTAGCATAGGTAGGCTAGTGGTGGAAAGTAATATTTCATGGACATCGTAATTCTTAGTTGTTAATTATGTGACTGTTACACCGAGTAGCCGACGTGTATACCAATCGATAGATATGCTACTTATAAAAGTTGGTACAAGAATTGTATTTTTGGTGACTGTTCAAAGTGGAAATACTGTCAGTGGCGTAGCCAGCGGGTAGGCCTGGTAGGCCCGGGCCTACCCACTTTTTTCCAAAAAAAAAATTTTTATCCTATTAAATATGTAGTATATATGACTATAATATGTATTTAAAAATTAAAATAATAGAATTAATATATCGTAAATACGGTTTTAATTAACGAAATTAAATCCTGATAGTTTTTAATCGGTTCTTAAAATCAGTTAAATAATGACACGTCTTTTATTTTGAGTGTTATGGTTTAATAACCATGATACTTTTTTATTTTATAAAACTATTCATTAGTTATCCTTACATCAAAATATCGGGCCTACCCAGAAAAAAGTGTCTAGCTATGCCACTGAATACTGTACCGGCATAAATGTGCTCAATACCCCAAACTGCAACCATACCACTTGCAGACCTCTAAGTCTAAGAGTCGACTTAATACGAACGTCATTTTAAATTCAAATTTGGCAAAATTACATATTTAAACCAAGAATAACTATTTTTTTTTAATTTTTTTTTTATAGTTTTTAAAAACACTCCGATAGAAAGGAACTATGCGGTTACGGAAAAAAAATACAATTTCCTAATGATAGACTGCCCATTTTGCAAAAAGTCGTTTATTTACGAGTCATCGCTTATATTGCATATGAAAACGCATTGCCAAACATCAACAGTGTCATTAAATAAAAGAAAACATTTGACAAATGAGGTATAAATGTTTTATTTTTTTAACAGCATTGGTGTTTTGTTATTTTTTTGACGTAAATCTTACCAGTAAATAAATCTTATAGAACATGGTTAAGCTGCTCGCAGCGGCAATACCGAATGGCGGGGTAACACAGAGTAGCGAATCACTATTGTGGTTCGTGAAAAGTTTTGACTGCAGGGTCGATAGTGTTGAAAATCTTAATTCTTTTATCAAGAACAACCTTGGTGACATTCAATTCCACGTATACGCTAACACTGAAGTAGGTAAAAAAAAATTTATATATACAATATATTATATACAATAATACATTTTTTACAGGCGCCATCAAGGTATACAAATATTAGAAAGGCAATCGATTACATAGGGGAGGAGAATGAGGAAGAAACAATTTTAGGGGGGGGAATACATAAAATTAAAATCTTTAGCTTCAAAATTCGTCAATAAAACTTTCAGCAAAAAATTGGGGAAAAAATTTATTTCAAATCAAATTAAATCTACAGTTAAATTATTCCAAAATGGTTCGGTACAATGTCACTCAAAATTTATTTCTTTACAAAAATCGTTACCAATTAATCCGGAAACCTCATATTTAGACCCATTTTTTAAAGACTTTTTTCAACCTCAGCCTCCTCCCCTATGTAATCACTCGTCTAAATTGGATATGAGTACGGCTCTGGCATTAAACCACAGCCTCAATCAACATTTAATGTACAATTTGAATGTACATCCAAAAAAGTGAGTGAAATGGTTCATAGGTTATTTACAAACTTCTTATTTACTATTTTTTTTATTTTTCAGTGATGCAATTTGTACGCTTCTCGATCAAAAGATCTGGCTGGTGAAGACTGAACTGGTGGTGAGGTACATCGCCAGATTTCAGTCATCAATTGAAGGCATAGTGAAATGGTCTCATATGGTGGTGAATGCGACGGAGACCATTCACCACCGTATGTTGTGTATGTTGGATTTGGACTTCCAATGCTTTATTTCTAGCCTGGACACCTGGTGGAAATTTTACCATACTGTGGATGATGTGAATTTGCAAATGGGGTAAGTGTTGAGACCAGTATTCCGATTAAATCTAAGACATTTGTAATTCACTCTTAGAATCAAAAATAAAAATTATGAATTATTACAAGAAAATGTATTCCAAAAGCCAGTTATATCTGACACACCTCGTATACTTTTAACATAATATTTTAACATTATAGATGTCCAGGAGAAAATCATTCGGCACACAATATAATTATCGACAAGGAGTGTATGGCTATGTTTCGCCTACCTCCTGTCGATAATTATAATGAAACATTAATATTAGCATGCACCTACTTGTACTTTTCATATTCTAAAAGCCCTTCCAATCACACTGTAAGTATTTATATTCCTATTAAAACATTTTTTTTTGTTTTTATTTTACACATTTAAATACATTATTCACATATCTAACTATTAATTTCAGCTTAATACACTTTTCAACCATGTAAAAATTGTCATGACCATGTGCAATCATCCATTCACCACTAAGACAAATTTCAAATTCACCATCAATAGTTTAATAAATCAAAAATATATATCCACCCATCAAATTCATAAAAAAACCACATATCATATTGAAAATCTACCAAAAATTAAATCACTTTTTTCGAAACACTATGACACTACCATCAATAGAATCATCAACATAACACAAGAAGAGTATATAACAACTGCCATGCAGCATAGTGTAAGAAAAACTTTTTATAGTTCACAAATTCAAATAATTTATATAATTGTTTTTTGTCTTCTGTTTCAGTTACCAACAACACTGTGGAAAAACACACCTCATAAACCATCATATATCAACAAAGAATACACGTTCAACAAATTACTCAGAAAAACTAAATTTATCTCATCTTTTTTAAACTCATTGACATTGACACTGAACAACACGACAACAGACATACACACAGCATACAAACAAAATTTAAAAACTTACAAACAACATTTAGACATACTTCTAACAACACATCCACTACAAGACACAACATTAACCTTTGAGGAACTACTTAAAATAACAACAAACGATCAACACGAAATACCAACACATAACACACATAACACACACACACCAACTAAAATCAGCCCGCTACGTACATATATTAACGAATATTATATTTGATTTTTTACAATCATGACAAAATGAAAAAAATCCAAATGATGCTTCCATAAAAATAAAATATACAGTAAGCATTGTTATTACCATTATCATTTGTACAATCACTGCTATCATCATCATCATCGTCGACGTCACTATTCTGATCATCACTTTTGTTTATATTAATTGAGTCTATCCCAGTTAGCTGTGTGACTTTATGCTGCTCGATGTCACTTTTGTTTATATCCTGTAAGTATATACCTGCATCACACCTTTTTACAATGATGGAAATGTAGCGATGGACTCTACAAAATAGCAAAAAAAAAACATTTAGGTATAATTTGTTAGTAAGTACATTAATGTCGCCATCCATCATGATTGTTAACCTCCTAAGTACATTCACAGAATAGAAGACAACCTCCTCTTTCCAAGGACGTATTTTTTATAGCTGTAGGGTGGATGGTTATTTTTAAATAATTTTGCAAAGCTATAGTTTAGCATACGGTAACCGCATGATGTCATGAATTCGGACTTTCTGCGGTAATCATCTCCTCATCGCCATCCATCACGATTGTTAACCTCCTAAGTACATTCACAGAATAGAAGACTACCTCCTCTTTCCAAGGACGTAATTTTTATAGCTGTAGGGTGGATGGTTATTTTTAAATAATTTTGCAAAGCTATAGTTTAGCATACGGTTGCCGCATGATGTGACGAATTCGGACCTGCTGCGGTAATCATCTCCTCATCACCAACCAATTCAAATGTTATCCCAAAAAACGTTTTCACAGAATAGAAGACTACCTCCTCTTTCAAAGGACGTATTTTTTATAGCTGTAGGGTGGATGGTTATTTTAAAATAACTTTGCAAAGCTATAGTTTAGCATACGGTTGCCGCATGATTTGGAGTAAGTCAAAAGTTTTCAACGGGGGGGGGGGGGGGGGTACAAACGGTATATCGGTGCGGGATTACATGGGTAAAATACTGATTTTGACCCCACTACAAGTCTAATAGGCTTCCCAGGGGACTTAAAACTATTTGGGGGTATAGAGTAAGTTATGTAGAGTCGAGGGATATCTTTTTGAAAGCGGTAGTACCAAATTTGGATTTTTAGTAATTTTATTTCGTATTATAAGTGCCGGGCGAACGCAATTTGCATTACTCCGGTATAAACGATAGGCAATTGCGTTAACGTATGGCAAGCCATCAACACAATATTCCCTCTCTACGGTCACACTGCAACGAGTGGCCCCGTATTTCTTATTATCAAATTAATCTGATAACCGCTGGATTGTAATGCAATATCGTGGTGTTTTTCCACAGTGTTGTTGGTAACTGAAACAGAAGACAAAAAACAATTATATAAATTATTTGAATTTGTGAACTATAAAAAGTTTTTCTTACACTATGCTGCATGGCAGTTGTAATCACAAACTATACAAGCAAGTGATGGTGGTAAGCAAGTGCAATATAAACCCTACGATACCATTTAAATTCACATGCAAAGGTCATGGCATTTAAGTGTGAACATTGTCCTGCGGAATTCTGCAATCCATGGAGCTAATCAAGGCACAAAAAAGAGAAGGTAATAAATTAAAACTTAGATAATTTGATGTACTTGAAATATTATAATTTCTATTTTTTATTTTACAGCATAAAAATCAATGAACTGTGAAAACAGTTCGATGGATTATGGCTACAGGCGAAACCACCTTAATAAAAAAAACGCGCTTATTTGTAAGACCCCTTGGGTAGTGTGGAATTACACTTATATGTTGTACTCAATATATGAAGACTCAATCACATCCATCTGCAAGAATGATTCATACGTGTACGGAGGCTGCCATTTTGGAAAATATATGCTAACAGATAGGTAAATAAAAAAAAGTAGTATTTTATGGATAATGTTCCTGTATGTATTTTTTTATAGCTGAAATTTCATTTTAAAATTGTAATGTTGAACCAGAAAATGTTACTGTTGATGAAGGAGATTTTGAAGTTGATGTTTGAATATAATTTTGTAAATTTTGATTGTGATGATTTTTAATTAATTGAAAGTGGAAAAAAAATTTAAATTATTCAGTACATCGGTTCTTATTGATCTGAAATGAAAAAAAAAATAATTAAATTAGGTCTTAATAAAATAAATCTTTGCCATTAACTGAAGTATTTAACTATTTTATGCAAAATTATTTTATTATTTGAATTCATAAGGCTGAATTATTTAAGTTTACATTGTTTTAATACATAATATTATTATGTTATTCAACAATATACAATACGTTTTTGTTTTTATTATTTAAAACATGTTATAATTATTGATTTTTGAGTTCATAAATCTGAAGTTTAGGTATGTAATTATGTGTTACACTCATGCATCTAAAATACAATTAAACAATATAGGTACACTAGTATATCATCGTATTACCTATAGTCTATACTCTATAGGTTAAATGTGACTGTTTAAATATTTTTTTAACGATTAGGATAAATTTACATTTTATAAACTATTACTTTTATTTGTTTTTTACAGTATTTAATACATTTTTACAAAAAAGAATATTTTTTCATAAAAGAATATTTTTGCATATTAAAGAATATTTTGATGAAATTATAGAGCATAGAAACATCTTATTTCTAAGGTTTTAAGTGCATATAAATCCGGTCTCTACTTATGACTATAATGTTTTGCAAAATTGCACAACCATTTGCATAACCCTGATATCTGTTCATTGAATATAAAGTATTGATTAGTACTATGTGTTAATAATATTACAACACCGTAGGTGGTCTTCTACATGTACATTAGTCAGAATAGATGCAACAATATACTGATTTAGTATGATTTCACATATGAACCATGTTCAAGATTTCCTAACGAAAATGCGTATGGTGCGAAAGTGGTATGTGCCAAAAAAATTCTACCACAAGAACATTTGAAAACATTGGCCGGGCAACACTTCAAATTTCACTCTTGATTCTTTTGAAACAGCTGTTTAAAAAAATTAAATGTTATTGATATTAAGTAAATCACAATAATATGTATATTATATTAATTACAACTACTCTTACGGTCATACACAGTGCTGCACTAAGTTAATGTATTTGAGTTGCTGGCAAATTCGATAGCGTCCACCCTCCATGCTATCTACTATTTTATATCTGTGATATCAATTTCCTTTTGTACGGTATGTGAATGTGGCTACTGTTGTCTGTTCCCCAGCGATCGTAGCAGCTATTGTACTATATGTATTATAAAATTAATTATTTGTATTTGTATATGATTATAGTAATAATAATATAATAAGACAATAATAATAATAATATTTACAGATACTTACAAGATTCACAGATATACATAATTTAATCCAATTCATAGTGGTAGAGGGAGAGGAGAACAATACAATTAACTTTTTATTAAAATTATTATAATTATTTTTATTAATATAAATAATAAATATAAAATAATATTATATTATACTATTATTATACTATTATGATATTGTATACTATTATATATTTTGATTACTTATACTAAATAATAATTAATGTTTGCGGTTTTCCAAAGGGCGGAGTTCTATTAATCGAATAGGCATAGACACTTGGTGCTGTCCATTTCCAACTCCCTTACATATCATCTTATCGTACCTTATATTTAAATTTAAGTAGGACAATCCCTCCTATGTAATTAGTGCTTCCTTGCAGATTTGGGATTGTACCTTATTTATGCTAAACTATAATAACATCTTTATTTCTTAATACTAATTGTTTTACAAACATCATTGTTTAATCCTACACTATATTATATCCGGTACATATATGACGCACAAGTTCATTTCAATATCTAAACCTGTAGAATTATTTTGAATACATTACATTTTCATTACAGCAGTAAGTATGGATATCGAGCAGGATAAAGTCACACAGCCAACTAGTAAAGACTTACAGGATATAAACAAAAGTGACAATAGTGATGGTGAGAGTATTGATGATGATGATGATGATGATGAAAGTGATTCCAGAAATTTGAATACCAATACAGGTAATAACAATGCTCACTGTATATTTTATTTTTATGGAAGCATCATTTGGATTTTTTTCATTTCCAGTTAATGCATACCAATGTGACCGATGTCCCAGAAAGTTCAAATTTCAATCATTGCAATCACCTAGCAATCACCTGGTTGTTTGCAATCACCTAGCAATCACCTGGTTGTTTGCAATCACCTAGCAATCGCCTAGCAATCACCTGTGTCCCGCAATCACCTGGTTGTTTGCAATCACCGATCAATCACCTGTGTCCTGTGCAATCACCTAGCAATCACCTGGTTGTTTGCAATCACCTAGCAATCACCGAGCAATCACCTATATCTCGCAATCACCTAGCAATCACCTGTGTCTCGCAATAGCCTAGCAATCACCTAGCAATCACCTGGTTGTTTGCAATCACCTAGCAATCACCGATGCAAATATATTATGAATTAATTAATTAAATACCGAATAGTTGTGCGATCGACTTGAAACCTGTACCATTAGATTACAGACGTTTCAGACTACTATACCTGCTATTAGTAAAAATACTAAAAACCCTGGAGGCACCGAGTGGACGGCTGTAAGTTAGGCATCGGGCAGCGGTAATATTTGTGACCCCCCGTAAACCAAACTTCTCCGCCCAATGACTCTAACGGTATTCATTTCCGCAAAAATTTGAAAACTGAAAAGTATTCGGGGGATTGAGTTCTATACAATTGCAGTGTTCAAATACAGCGATTTGAGAGTCAAAGCACCCACCAATGCCGGGAGCAAACCACGAATCATCGACCTTAGACCTTATATAATAATTGAGCCATTTGTAGAATGCGCCCGGCATGAGTGGGTGCTTTGACTTTCGAATTGCTGTATTTGAACACTACAATTGTATAGAACTCAATCCCCCGAATACTTTTCAGTTTTCAAATTTTTGCGGAAATGAATACTGTTAGAGTCATTGGGCGGAGAAGTTTGGTGTACGGGGGGTCACAAATATTACCGCTGCCCGATGCCTAACTTACAGCCGTCCACTCGGTGCCTCCATGGTATTCAGTATTTTTACACGAAACTAGCAGGGATGGTAGCCAGGAACATTTGCAATAAAACAGTGAAGGTTTCAAGTCGGTAGTCCTATTATTCGGTATTTAATTAATTTTTATCATAGAAATTTGCACAGTTGCCGGGTGATTCCACGGTGCACGGCCAACTTACAGCCGTCAGCTCACTGTGTACAGAGTTTTTAGTATTTTTACACGAAACTAGCAGGGATGGTAGCCAGGAACATTTGCAATAAAACAGTGAAGGTTTCAAGTCGGTAGTCATATTATTAGATTTTTAATTAATTTCTGCTGTGTCCCGCAATCACCTGGTTGTTCGCAATCACCGATCAATCACCTGTGTCCTGTGCAATCACCTAGCAATCACCTGGTTGTTTGCAATCACCTGGTTGTTTGCAATCACCTAGCAATCACCGATCAATCACCTGTGTCCTGTGCAATCACCTAGCAATCACCGATCAATCACCTGTGTCTCGCAATCGCCTAGCAATCACCTGTGTCCTGTGCAATCACCTAGCAATCACCTGGTTGTTTGCAATCACCTAGCAATCACCTGGTTGTTTGCAATCACCTAGCAATCACCTAGCAATCACCTGTGTCCCGCAATCACCTGGTTGTTTGCAATCACCGATCAATCACCTGTGTCCTGTGCAATCACCTAGCAATCGCCTAGCAATCACCTGTGTCCTGTGCAATCACCTAGCAATCACCTGGTTGTTATGTAAATATGTGCCAGCTGCATTTTGTAACCATGCATGCCGTTCAAATGCCGTGTTAAAATGCATAAACAAAAAGAGGACAGGAGTTGTTACTACAAGACAGATCAATGTGGGAGAAGAAATAACAGTATTTTATGGTCGAAACTACTTTGAAAACCACAACACTCTATGTAGTCAGTGTAAGTAATGCATGTTTTATAAATGGAATAATTAAATTATTTAAACCTCATTTTATTTTTTAGTGTCACATATCTGTTTGTCGGCCGAGAGTACTGCTGAAATATTGCAAGACGCGTCAGACGACCACCAATCTCCCGTACAACCGATCGTCAATGTTTGCACATCAACAACCATTCATGATGACCCACCAATAGTTAAAGATAATTACGCCAAACGTATTTTAAAATGTAAATTTAATTTTATATATTGTAGTTGTTTTGAACATTATTAGATGTTTTTTGCTGATTTTAGCTTTGAAATGCATTTCAACACGGTCAAAAAAAATTTTCCTGAGATCCCATTTACCAAAACACATCTTTAATGAGTATCGAAACTATAAGAATGTGTTCGACAAATTGTTTTTTTCGGACTGTAAGTATTTAACCTAGTAACCTTTGATACATGTAAGTGTTAATTTTCTCCATGTACTTTTATAAGGATAACATTATGTTTTATATTTTAGTGATTGCACAGGACACAGGTGATTGCTAGGTGATTGCACAGGACACAGGTGATTGCTAGGTGATTGCGAGACACAGGTGATTGCACGGTGATTGCTAAAATCTCGTTGTCCAGTATCGGACGCCTGGAGTATGGTCGATCGCCGATTGCCTAACTTACAGCCGTCCACTCGGTGCCTCCAGGGTTTTTAGTATTTTTACCAATAGCAGGTATAGTAGTCTGAAACGTCTGTAATCTAATGGTACAGGTTTCAAGTCGATCGCACAACTATTCGGTATTTAATTAATTAATTCATAATATATTTGCATGACGTCCGGGTGATTGCCGCGATTGCCCACACCTCAAGTTTATGACTTATCTCTAAATATAATTATTCTATAATAACAGCGGGATTCCCGCATACCGATAACATCTATGTGAACGCCGCCGCCGCCGCCGGCAACCATCCGCTCCTTATTAAAGTACTGTTTCTGTGATATATGCCAGTATGTCGGCCGAGAGTACTGCTGAAATGTTGCAAGACGCGTCAGACGACCACCAACCACCTGTACAACCGTCAGTCGAAAGTACTCATGATGTGGGAGATGTCAATGGTCAGTGTAAGAAATTGCATGTTTTATTTGCATGTCTACCGGGTGGTTGCAGCTAGAACGGCCAGACTTCAGCCGTCAGCTCACTGTGTACAGGGTTTTTATTTTTTTTTACATGCAAATGACGGGGAGGGGGTAGCTGGAGACGTGTGTTTTCTAATGCATAAGGTATCGATTTTTAATTAAGTTATTAAAGTACTATTTGCATGGCCACCGGGTGATTGCAGGGATATCGGCCAGACTCCAGCCGTCAGCTCAGTGCATACGGGGTTTTTGAAATTTTTACATGTTAATAGCAGGGATGATACCTGGAGACGTGTGTTATCTAATGCATAAGGTATGGTATCGGTCATTATATTATTCGATTTTTAATTAAATTATTAAAGTACTATTTGCATGGCCACCGGGTGATTGCAGCTAGATCGGCCAGACTTCAGCCGTCAGCTCACTGTGTACAGGGTTTTTATTTTTTTGTACATGAAAATGAAGGGGAGGGTAGCTGGAGACGTGTGTATTCAAATGCATAAGGTGTGGAATCGTTCATTATATTATTCGATTTTTAATTAAGTTATTAAAGTACTATTTGCATGTCTACCGGGTGATTGCACCTAGAACGGCCAGACTTCAGCCGTCAGCTCACTGTGTACAGGGTTTTTATTTTTTTTTACATGCAAATGACGGGGAGGGGGTAGCTGGAGACGTGTGTTTTCTAATGCATAAGGTGTGGAATCAGTCATTATATTATTCGATTTTAATTAAGTTATTAAAGTACATTGTAAACCTCATTTTATTTTTTAGTGTCACATATCTGTTTGTCGGCCGAGAGTACTGCTGAAATATTGCAAGACGCGTCAGACGACCACCAATCTCCCGTACAACCGATCGTCAATGTTTGCACATCAACAACCATTCATGATGACCCACCAATAGTTAAAGATAATTACGCCAAACGTACTTTAAAATGTAAATTTAATTTTATATATTGTAGTTGTTTTGAACATTATTAGATGTTTTTTGCTGATTTTAGCTTTGAAATGCATTTCAACACGGTCAAAAAAAATTTTCCTGAGATCCCATTTACCAAAACACATCTTTAATGAGTACCGAAACTATAAGAATGTGTTCGACAAATTGTTTTTTTCGGACTGTAAGTATTTAACCTAGTAACCTTTGATACATGTAAGTGTTAATTTTCTCCATGTACTTTTATAAGGATAACATTAGGTATGTTTTATATTTTAGTCTTACCTAACATACCACTAGTTAGAGATTATATTTATACAGAGGAAATAATAAGAAATGTGCAGAGTACGATTATTGTAAAAAAAAGAAAAACTAAAGTTATGAAAAATAAGTACTATTTTAGTAATGTAAGTATAATGAAACAAATAATGCATTACTTGTATCTGTTTCATACACCCAAATACTCAAATAATTTAAATTGATAACACGTGTATTTTACTACTTCCAGAATACAGTGAGAATTGTTGCTGCTGGCCTATCAACTATCATCGGGATGTTTAAAGATAAAATAATGAACGTTGAGTCATTAAAATTATTTATTCAATCAACTGGTAATTTCAACATGAAGGTCGAAGATGTGTTAAATCAATCTTTGTGTCTAGTAAACACATGTTGTTTTAAAAACAAATTAAAAGTGGACACCAAAATATCAACAATCTTTAACATTGTCAAAGATGAAATTGACATTAACAAAACCAGTTTAGTTGATAAGGTTATAAATTTAAATGGGAACCTAAAGAAAAAAAATAAAAAAACAATTAACATAGAAAAAAATAAAATTATGAAAATTATTAATGGTGACACATTCAACTGTCTAGTAAAATTTGAACAGTCTCTGTAAGTAAAAGAAATTATAATAACAAATAACATGACATAAAATTAATAAATCAATTAATAAATCCATGTATACAATTTTTTACAGCTTATCTACAGTACCGATCAACGACAAAGATTATTTGGATATTAATTTTACATTATATTTCAATGAGAAAGATTTAAATCCAATTAGTAATTTATTGTCAATGAATATAATTACTAATTGTTTATGGGAATTATTTGCCAAAATATCAGAGGATTATCTTTTTATAAACCAAAAATCTAAAGCTATACATACCTATTTAACGTTTGGTATGAAAACTACATTGTACAAAACTGATTACGAATCACTGTAAGTATTTGTTTAATAGTGTGTATATTTTAAAAAATCATCCATAAATAAATCTGTTTTGTTTTGTCATTTCTTTCTTATAGGAACCAGAATCCAGAAGTAGGTGCAATTTTACACGAAATATTTAAGAACCTTGTATTGTGCAGTAAATATAACATCATCAACAAATTCTTAAATATTTATTCCCAATATGAATATGCAGTGCTCACACGTGCTGGAATTTATATTTACGAGTGCTATGTGCTAATTAAATTTCAGCAGATGATGAAAAAAATGGATGAATTTAGCGACAATTTAATGTTTGATCTATACAAGATTCCGTAAGTATTGTGAAACAAATTATACATGCATGCCAATAATAATACCTTTTATACACAGGAGACCATTTATCAATGAAAACGAATTATTGATTGATATGAATCATAAGTACTTAATGGTGTATACTGGGTTTGAGAATGAATACTTGGAATTCAATGAAGTCTTAACTGTGGCATGTGTACTTAGGCAAAACACATCAAACCCTAAACGTTCAACGGTATGCATAATAATATACATGTTTTACCTACTTATTTTAAGTTATTAAACTAATGTATTGATTCATATAATTTTAGGTCTATCACCATTTCAATGCCTTCATTTTAATAACATCCATACTCCATTTCCAATTAAATACAGATATTAATAAATTAAATTTTAAAAAAACTTTAATGAAATTGATTACAAAAGATATTATTTTTAGGGAACGTGATAACAAAAAAAAAGGTTATGAATATTATATAAATTACCAAAATCCTAATATAAATAAATTACTGTCCAGCAGCCAATTAATAACAATGGTACTTAATATAACTAACATAGAAATAACAAATTATTCGAGCATTTTTAATTTAGAAACTACTCTTTTAGGCAATAAATCACCGTATTTTAATACATCGTGTAAATACAATAACAGTTTGGATACCGAACAAATTACATTAAAAATGCAAAAAATTAAAAACTACACATACTCCTTGATTGTTAAAAATTTAAATATTGACCCAAATAAGTTCCATCTAAATTTTAATACCGAATTAGCTAAATATCGAAAAAGCCTGTATTCGTTGACAAATTATGTTAAGTTTCACAAATTTAGTAAAATCCCCAACCACAACTGCTGTTCTACAATAATGTTGACACCTGCAAAATCTGAATATAGAAAAAGAAAAAATTTCTTGTCAACACATCAATTTTACAAAAGGTAAATATAATACTTAAAAAAAAAATATTTTGTAATTTTTGTATAATTATTTGAATTTTAGAAGGAATGGTGATCAACAAATAAAAAAATTAAAATATACAGTTTAAATGTTTTTAGTTATTTTTTTTTTACCTTACTATCCTGCTATATGAAAAATATATTAGTTGTACATGAGTGGGTGCTTTGACTTTCGAATCGCTGTATTTGAACACTACAATTGTATAGAACTCAATCCCACGTATACTTTTCAGTTTTCAAATTTTACCGCTGCCCGTAGCCTAACTTACAGCCGTCCACTCGGTGCCTCCATGGTATTCAGTATTTTTACACGAAACTAGCAGGAAACATAACACTCTAAAATCTCGTTGTCCAGTAACATAGGCCGGATGTCATGCAAATATAATATACTATACTTTTTTAGATAATTAAAGACTTTAATTTTACCTTACAAATTTTTTTGTAACATTGTCATTGCAAAATGGTATTTATTTATTTTTAATAGAATGCATTAAAGATGATTTGTTCGTCAATACTGCAATTCCCCAACGACGTTATTACATCAACAAGATTATATTATTATATTAGAACTTTTGGTTGTAGAATGGAATGCGCTTATTCATTAAAAAATGTTTTATTGATAAAAAATTGTAATAAAATTCAGCATTTATTCAATAAACAACTTAATGTATGTAACAGTTATTAGAATTTATCTACAATCAAACAAGAAACAGGTTATTTCAAAATACAAGAATGTGGGAAACATTATAAAATGTGTACAAGAGGTGAAGCATAAATAGTTTTTATAATTAAGTATAAATAAAGAACCCAGTATAAATAAATAGCATCAAAGTATACAAATCTGAAAACAGCCCATTCAAACTGAAAATCCAAAAGAACATCGCTTCATCGACAAATCTGGAACAATATTCATTTAGTATTAATATTTAATATAAATTATTTATTTATTTAATTATTATAACATATTATATATTAATTTTATTATTATAACATAGTTTATAAAGAAAATATTATTTTAATTACATTGTCAAATGCCTTGCATAGTTTGATGAAACTTGAGATTTGGAATAGAACACGTACCGACCACTTTTGGTGTTTTTTTTCTCTCAAAACGTTTGTCTCCGAGGACCATACTAACAGGTATTGCTATAAAATATAAATAATAATTTAAATAATTTAAATAAAAATAATATAGTATAAATAATGCATTTCTTACTTCAAAGTTTGCCATAGTCACGTTATGTGCTTTTTTTTTCTGTGCTTCGACAAGAATGACGGGCTACTAAATTCCATTCCACAAATGTCACACTTATATGGATGGACACCATCGTGTGCATAATTATGATACCTAAGGTATCTCGCACAAGTAAATGTTTCTCCACATCTATCGCATTCATATTGTTTAGTCTCTGGGTTGTGTTTAAGGTTCCAGTGTTTTATTTGATTTGACAAGTCATTGTATGAAGCGTAGCAGTCGGGGCATTTAAATCGTTTCTGGCCTGTATGTGCCAGTATGTGAAACTGCAACTCGGACTTTTTTTTGTATGTTTTAGTGCAATATGTGCATGGGTAATATCGTTCATGCATGATTGCATGTCTACTTAGCCAACTTTTGAACTTGAAATTTTTGGGACACTCAGGGCACTGAAACAAATTGTCAGCATCATTCTCTTCACCGTCATCATCATCATCTCCTTCTTCTGCATTAATGGGATTATTCTCAAATTCATCACACATATTTACGGTATCATGGTATTTCGGTTTTTTTCTTTTAGGTGAAACATTTGTGGTGTCCGGTTCATTTTAATGATTGGTTGTTGATGTGCAAACATTGACGATCGGATGTAGAGGTGGTTGGTGGTCGTCTGACGCGTCTTGCAATATTTCAGCAGTACTCTCGGCCGACAAACAGACATGTGTCACTAAAAAATAAAATGAGGTTTAAATAATTTAATTATTCCATTTATAAAACATGCATTACTTACACTGACCATTGACATCTCCCACATCATTAGTACTTTCAACAATCGGTTGTACAGGTGGTTGGTGGTCGTCTGACGCTTCTTGCAATATTTCAGCAGTACTCTCGGCCGACAAACAGACATGTGACACTAAAAAATAAAATGAGGTTTAAATAATTTAATTATTCCATTTATAAAACATGCATTACTTACACTGACCATTGACATCTCCCACATCATTAGTACTTTCAACAATTGGTTGTACAGGTGGTTGGTGGTTGTCTGACGCATCCTGCACTACTTCAGCAGTACTTTCGGCCGACAAACAGACATGTGACACTAAAAAATAAAATGAGATTTAAATAATTTAATTATTCCATTTATAAAACATGCATTACTTACACTGACCATTGACATCTCCCACATCATTAGTACTTTCAACAATTGGTTGTACAGGTGGTTGGTGGTTGTCTGACGCATCCTGCACTACACTTCAGCAGTACTTTCGGCCGACAAACAGACATGTGACACTAAAAAATAAAATGAGATTTAAATAATTAAATTATTCCATTTATAAAACATGCATTACTTACACTGACCATTGACATCTCCCACATCATTAGTACTTTCAACAATTGGTTGTACAGGTGGTTGGTGGTTGTCTGACGCATCCTGCACTACTTCAGCAGTACTCTCGGGCAACATACCACAAGCGGGGTTGCCTAAGAAGCTGCAATCTAAAAAAAAAAAAATAAACATTTTTATATACTGCATTTATTAGTCATGGTAACTAATAAGTTACCAGGTTCACTTTCAGGTGATGCTGCAATAATTTGTGTGTTGTCTGAGTATGTGCAATTTGCCTCTGAAATTAAAATATAAAAAAAGAAAATTAAAAAAAATCAAGTGCCCATGACTCTATAATATACAAAATTCAAAAAACTCACTACTTTCGTCAACACAAGTTTTACAATTACATAGAGTGTTGTGGTTTTCAAAGTAGTTTCGACCATAAAATACTGTTATTTCTTCTCCCACATTGATCTGTCTTGTAGTAACAACTCCTGTCCTCTTTTTGTTTATGCATTTTAACACGGCATTTGAATGGCATGCATGGTTACAAAATGCAGCTGGCCCGAGGAAAAGCATATCCTTTTTTAACCTACCGCTGTATATTAGTGAAAAGTCATTTTCTCCTGGATAGATGAATTCTTTTTCTATAAGGTATGTTGCACCTTCCAGTCCCTGTATGATAGTGCCTATAATCAAAAATTACAAGATGGTGGAAATTAATGGATGTTTGCACTGTTGTCAATGTGATAATAATTTTAATAAGTTTATTTTTCCAAGATCACATTATACATGGTTACAGGTTTTAACAGAACTGACTTTTAAAATAGCTATTGGTCCAATTTATATTTTTTTGTTTATTACTAAGAGACCCTTGTGCTACATGTACAATATTAAAAAAAATATTCATCTAAAGAAATTAGTTTATTTTTTAGAATTTCTTAAAATATCAATATTTTTTTGCATATATAAATGTGGAGCGTTATAACTTCTTTCAAATATTATTTCTTAAATTAGTAGATTACTTATGTATGACTTTATTAATTTTAAAATATTAGCCCTTATCCTAGCATAGAAATAAAACAACATACCTTTTTTTATTTGAACCGCAGCTACCACTGACAGTTCATCATGAGTCTTATTTTTGAACCTGGTATTCTTTACAAATTTAAATGTTGATAGTTGACTTAATGCAAATTGATACAGCTCTCTTTGATCATTCCAGATGGCATAATCTGATTTTGTGATCGGAACTAATGCGGTCATACCAGTGTTATGTGGTCGGACGCCTAACGCAGAACCCAACATTCTTGATGTACAGTAGTCATCAGCTGCGGCCAGCACATGGGCATTCCAGCCCTTGGATGTATTGGCAAGTGCCATTGAAGGCTACAATATAACATATTACTTTAATAGTGTTAATTTGAAATTCCAAAACATAATATTGACATTTTAATAACACGTTAATAATAATAACTAGGGCACAGATTTATATGCAACAAAAATCTAAAAAATATATATAATTATAAATCTTTATGAAGTTAACTGAATTAGATAGATCATGATGTTTATATTTTATACAACATTTCTATATGGTATATTGTATTTTTAAGAACTGCAGCAGTTAAGTAATAAGCTCATTTTGTATGTATAAATTATGGTCATATAAGCTATAAAACATTAACCCAATTAATGTTGGTTAAGTTTTAATGAGGGTTATGCCACTCAAATGTTGAAAAATATTTAGGTATGCTATTGCAGGTGGGTTAGTCCAACTCATTGAAAATTTGTTAATCACTTAAATCTGAATCTTTTTTTATATAGTATATTAATATAAACTTGGTTACACCAGTACACCACAGTCCACAGAATATATTAATTATTATTAGGGCTAGGGACTTCATGCCCTATAAAACCTTATAATATGCATGCATAAATGCCCTAAAGAGTCACTAAATATGCTATTAAAATATACATTTAAAAAATATATATATTTGTAATAAACTAATAACTAATAATAATTAATAAATAGGTAATAATAATATAATATGTAGATATGACATATAAATAGATACATTTTATTATATAGATTAATTTGATTATTTTGATGATTGATTTTGTTTTCTTATTACCTTGAGCATTACATTGAACTATTATATATTTCCTTAAGTTGGGTATTTTGAACGACCTCTTGTTGTCAGCCAAAATATTTTTATATTTAGAAAAGGAACGTTCCACGTCTACGGAACTTATTGGTGCAAACTTAAAAAATGCTATCAGCCTTATCGGGAATCACGCGGTCGGTGTACCGATAAGTAGCAATAGTGATCGACAAGAAAAACACAAATACTAATATTTTAAAATATTTATTATATCTCAGGTCCAGGAAATCTATGTATTATAAAATCATATAAATAATTGTCAAATATGCACTTCTAAAATGAAAAATTGTCAAATATGGACTTATAAAACGAAAAATGGTCAAATATGCACTTATAAATGAAAAATGGTCAAATATGCAAAATATGCAACTATAAATTTTAAATTTAAGCTCGTATTGCTATGAAACAAATTTCTATATAACTTAGCTATGTTGTTAATGATTATTTAAAAACATGCAAGCTCCTAGAAGTCCCGAGCCTTAATTATTATATATTATTTTGTGTTTAAGGTGTTTGTATTCTAGGTGAATTATATAAGAATATGCATTTGCATATAAACCTGGGCGAATTAATTAAAATAAATTAACGAATTCAGTAAATATTATGTTTTAAGCACACGTGAAATAAATATCCATGATTTACTAAATAATTACACGTGAATTGAATAAGCGGATTTTTAAATTTAAGTACACATTACGAAACATACACATTTATAATCAAAATTATTCTAGGTGAATTATAGAAGCATATGCATTTGCATATAAACCTGGGCCCTTATAATAACTAATAAGTAATAACATAAATATAATACCTGTAATCTGCAATGGAACAATATTGGAGTAACAGCAGTAAGTTGTGTCCGACGAGGTAGAGAAAAATGAAATGATGGATATTCATGTTATGACTAATGGGTAATGTACTGCTAATAAACGACTCGCTTGGTGGGGTCGGTTGCCTGCGGTCGCGGTGGTTGCGGGGGTTGTGGCGCGGCGGCATCTGCGGCGGCGGCGGTGGTGGTGTCATAGATATTATGGGTATAAGGTAATCCGGTTGTTATTCAGCAAAACAACCATAGAATAATTACATTAATAGATAAGCCATACTCTTGAGGTCTGGACAATATTTAAAATGCACGATGTGTGTACGTCGGGTGGTGATGGTGGGCGGCGGTCACATAGTTGTTATCGGTATGCGAAAATCCCGCAGTTACTCCGGGTTATTTATAGTTCACACTGAGAATACCATACCTTCTATTTTCATGTACAACACTCTGAAATCTCGTTGTCCAGTACCAGACGGCTGGTGTGTGGCCGATCGCCGTGCAATCACACGTACGCCGTGCAAATATATTCTGAATTAACTAATTGAGAATCGAATAATATAATGACCGATTCCACACCTTCTGCATTAGATAACACACGTCTCCAGCTACCCTCCCCGTCATTTGCATGTAAAAAAAAATAAAAACCCTGTACACAGTGAGCTGACGGCTGAAGTTTGGCCGATCGCACGGAATCACCCGGCAGTTATGCAAATTTCGAATTCAGAAATTAATTTAATACCGAATAATAGGACTACCGATTTGAAACCTTCACTGTTTCATTGCAAATGTTCCTGGCTACCATCCCTGCTAGTTTTGTGTAAAAATACTAAAAACTCTGTACACAGTGAGCTGACGGCTGAAGTCTTGCCGATCTAGCTGCAGTCCCCCTGTGTACACTGAGCTGACGGCTGTAGTTTGACAGTTTAACGTGCAATCACCCGGCAGTAATGCAAATTTCGAATTCAGAAATTAATTAAATACCGAATAATAGGACTACCGACTTGAAACCTTCACTGTTTTATTGCAAATGTTCCTGGCTACCATCCCTGCTAGTTTCGTGTAAAAATACTAAAAACCCTGTACACAGTGAGCTGACGGCTGAAGTCTGGCCGATCTAGCTGCAATCACCCAGTACACATGCAAATAGTACGTTAAAACCTTAATTAAAAATCGAAAAATATAACGACCGATTCCACACCTTCTGCATTACATAACACACGTCTCCAGCTACCCTCCCCGTCATTTGCATGTAAAAAAAAATAAAAACTCTATACACAGTGAGCTGACGGCTGTAAGTTGGCCGTGCACCGTGGAATCACCCGGAAACTGTGCAAATTTATATGAAAAAAATTAATTAAAAATCGAATAATAGGACAACCGACTTGAAACCTTCACTGTTTCATTGCAAATATTCCTGGCTATCATCCCTGCTAATTTCGTGTATAACACTTCAAAATCTCGTTGTCCAGTAGCGGACGGCTGGAGTGTTGACGATCGCCCGGCAATCACCCTGACGTCATGCAAATTTTAACTATAATTGATTAATTAAAAATCGAATAATTGTGCGATCGACTTTAAACCTTCACTGATAGTTTGCAAATATTCCTGGCTATCATCCCTGCTAGTTTCGTGTATAACACTTCAAAATCTCGTTGTCCAGTAGCGGACGGCTGGAGTGTTGACGATCGCCCAGGAATCACCCGGACGGCATGCAAATTTTAACTATAATTGATTAATTAAAAATCGAATAATTGTGCGATCGACTTAAAACCTTCACTGATAGTTTGCAAATATTCCTGGCTATCATCCCTGCTAGTTTCGTGTATAACACTTCAAAATCTCGTTGTCCAGTAGCGGACGGCTGGAGTGTTGACGATCGCCCGGCAATCACCCGGACGGCATGCAAATTTTAACTATAATTGATTAATTTTTATTAAAACATAATATTTTTTTTTATGTTTATAAAAAACTTAAAAACTTATAAGGATAAAAAACTTAAAAAATTATAAGGATAAAAAATATTTAAAAATATAATTTTTACAACCCACCCCAACACCTAACTACTAATTAAAGAAAAATATTTAAATTATATCTGTGAAATTGTAACAGCTAACTCCGCTCTCCCCTAACTGCTGTTCCATAGGTGCCAAAATAATTGTTTGGCCACCGGTGCCGGGGTAACTCACAGGGAATTATCTCGAGAGTTACCGTCTTATTGTCTTTTTCCCCCTGTTCCATAGGATTATTAGAAAAAATCAATGGGTTAAATACTTACAACCATCAAATTTCGGACAAGAACTTCTGGAACCACTTCTGACTGGAGTCTTGCCATTTATAATTTTGACGCCTTTACGATATTCGAGTACATTTTGGCCGTGAGCCAAGCTACACATCAAATTTGTGCGTTTGCTCAACATGACGACGAACGACAAACAACAAGATTGAATGAGAGAAAATAATTAAAAAATAATTTTGTCATGTTAGAGAATGGAGTGGGTAATAGTGATGATGGTTATGTGGTCGTATAACAATGGGATCGATGGCGGGGGGGCGTTTAAAATAGTAATCCATCCGTCCGATACAGCGTTTTTTTTTTTTAATGTTAAACACTTAAATTATATACAGGGTGATTCACTAAGCGTACAACAGTCATTATCTTGAAATGGATTAATGTTTTTGAAAATTCATTACATATAATTATTTAAAATTTATTAATAGCATTTAATTTTTTTTTACAGTTGTCAAATATTTTTGATCACATCACTATATTAATGTGTGTACTGAAATTTAATTTTATTGACAAAAAGTCATTGAAAAAAAAACTAAAAGAACTGGTCATAAAAAATTATCTTACAATTTTATTTGATAATACACACAAAATTTACAATTTGAATAATGAACATATCTGGAATGCAATTAATAAAAATATACACACAAATAAATATGTCAATGAAATATTGGCAATACGACGAGATACATACTACACAACAGCCGTATTCTACAATGTAACTTTATTTCTTTTATTCTTATACCAGCAATAATTCATAACTTCAAATTATCTTCTTCATTGTGTATTTGTTGCAGCTGCCATCCACTTTCAATCCCAAACCAAAAATAAATATCCAAAATCAAATTAATAAAAATAATATATTTAACAGCTTTCAAAAAAAAATTATATTCATACAACAATTCATCGACAGCATATTAACCACACATTTCACACAAATCACAAAAAACAATGTAGAAGAGAATTATGTCAAGGAAGTAAAACATTATAAAAACAATTTAAAAAATCTGCTGCAGGTTTTGCCGAAAAAAAAAAATACAACATCTCATACGACAGAAGAAATCCTAGAATTAATCAAAAACAACCAAATAATAGAATCGATACATTACAGGCCTCCACAGACGCCAATAGTAATAACAAAATTCTCTGAGTCCAAACTAAAATATTATTCTGAATGTTCAAACCTAAAAAAATTTAAGGATTTATACTATCCAAAATAAAATAGTTATAATATTTAATACTAAACAAATAAACTTTATTAGTTATATAGATATTTGCATTACCAGTTTCAGCTCCAATCTTATTATAGCTTCCAAGCAAATCCTAAAACAACTTAACCCTTGTATGGTAACGTTGATTGTGCAGGTAATTATTTGCACAGTTAATTACCAGTTCGTAAGTTATGTCCGTCGGGTCGGGTCCGGTCGAGTCGAGTCGGGTCGGTTATCATATTGTAATATGATTATATTATGATTATAATATGATAACACGAGAACCTCCTTATCACGGCCAACGACCATCAATAATTTATTATGATTATATTGTCATTATTATTTTCATTATTTCATCCGTTTTTTACAGTTTTCCAGCCTTTTCGGGTCCCCTTTCAAGTTTTAAATCGTACTTCAGGTGTTTACAAAGATTCCTCTGCTGCGATCGCACGTGCAATATATTTCGCGTTGCTGTTCGAAATCCGAATGCCCGGCGTAACGGTCTTACGTTTTTCTTTCGAAATATCCTCTAAGTTTTGTTTTTTTACACTCACAACGATCTTAAACAGATTGAACGCGAAAAAATTCAAATAACGTTCGTTGGTTCACAGATATTTTTTGACGTGTTCGGTGTTGCGCATTTACGTATTATACGTATTATATCGTTAGCGCGAGTCGTACCGATTACGTAATATTCCGTCCCCCCGCACCGTCCCCGCCCTAAACCACCTTAAATAATGGTTTGCAATGAGCAGAAAAAATTCTTCGGGATAGTTCCCTGTGAGTTACCCCGGCACCGGTGGCCAAACAATTATTTTGGCACCTAATTTCTCCAAAGCTTTCATACATTTCAAACTTATCATCGTATAGAGCTAGTTGCTGTGATCATTTTAGCGTTTTGTCTGTTCATTGCAAACCATTATTTAAGGTGTTTTAGGGCGGGGAAGTGATCTGCGGTGCGGGGGGCGGTAATATTACGTACTCTCAAACAATGCGCATTTAGCCGACGCGAAATATATTATCTCACGTGCGATCGCAGCAGATGAACCTGTGTAAACACCCAAAAGACTATTTAAAACTGGAAACGGGGCCCAAAAGGGCAGGAAATTCTTAAAAAAACGGATATACTAACGACCATAATGATCATAATAAAATAATGACGACCAGTAGTTATCAGAATATTGAAGCGACTCACAAATTTTATAAATTTTTAACTACAAAATAATTATTAAATTTTAAATTTGATAAATTTTGTCAAAATTTGAACTTAAAATGCTTATAAAAAAAAATTGTGCCTATGTATTTTTAATATTTTTCAACTGCTATTAGAACGATATATCAGGAGCCTTATATTACATTTTCACGCTTTTTTACCCAACAAATAAAATTTTATTGATCGTCAATACGACGTTATATGAATACTTTACATACCCATAACTCACTTAAATATTGTGTTTAAAACTGTTAAATAATAACATAGAAAAAAATAAAGATCAACTTAGTTTTTTAATATTTTACAATTTATTTGATAACTTTTTTTAATTACTCGGCAACAATAATTTTCGTTACACTTTTAATTTTAACATTGCAGACAGGACATCTATTTGAATTTCTCCATATTTTTTTAGCGCATCCATAACAACTATACACATGGCTTATTTTTTGGTGATTAAAAACCCCATTTTTAGGCATATTTAAACATATGTTACACATGTTAGTGTTATATTCTTTTATTAGAGAGATACTGTTATAAATATGTTTTATATCTTCATTCATTTTAGTGATGGTGTCTTCTATAATTGTTATTTGTGTTGTAACACCCTGTTTAGAGGCTTTCTGAGAATCTTCAAGTATGTTGAATTCTTTTTTTGGCATGGACAAGTTTAAATGTTTGACATTTTTTCTATTGGAATTAGTCAAACTCCCAAAATATTCCATCCTATACTGAAATAAAATAGAAAAAAAATATATTAATAATTAAATAATATATCCTTATCATTAGTATTACACATAAACATATATGTTAACTATACAGTGTGTTCACGCTAAGAGGTACCACTGAATATCTCAGATGGGTGACATTGTATTGAAATGGGGTTTTCGGGAGGTGATAGGGCCTATGACGTAGACATATAAATGTCGCCTGGGTAATACGTTTTCTCGACCTGAATTTTTCTCCCAGACCGTCCCTGATGATAGTCTCCATTCATCAAACTAATTATATTTTTTTCGTGTACCAAAACCCATTACTTGTATTAAAATTTTAGAAAAAAAATCATGGTATGTAGTATTACCTATAAATAACAAGTAATGACAAAATCATATCGGTTTGCAAATACTTACTCGAAAACAAACATAACAGTATTGAAAGTGTGGATTTGGATTTTTCTTTCTGCACTGAAGACATATTATAAAATGAGCTGGTGGTGGCAAATCTGTTTTTGTAGTTGTTAATATTACGTCAGTCTCATCAGGAATGTATCCGTTATCTAGTGAAGACGTATCATCATATTTAATAATATTATTGGTAACCTAAAAAAAAAAAATAGAATATAATATGCTAGAGGTGTTCAGTCAGGGTACTAGGCAATAAATAAGTATAAAGGAGTGAAGTACCTTAACCTTTTTTTATGGAATATAACCGGTACCTGGCCGCCCATTTTACCTTAAAATCTATTAATGTTGAGGAATCTGAAGAACTAGATTGAATATCATGGCAAGACGATGATGTGCTGACCACATCGAATTCGGTATGATTTGTTTGGCCATTACTGTCACAGTTGCTTCCAAAACTTCTGTCTGATGAAAGATCTGCTTCACTAGCTGCTTCCACTAAGAAATGAGTAATATTGAATAATCGTTTTTGAGGAATCAACAAGGAAATGTTATTAAAATATGTACATATATATGAAACTAAATATTTTCTAAAAAAGAATTAAAGAATTAGTTTTATATAATAATTACAAAATTAAATTGCGCAATATTTATTTGTTTTGTATGTCATAATTAACCACCCAGCTCCCTAAAAAATGTAAAATGAAAAGTAATAACTACTTGTAGTTTTTGATTGATCACTATGTACACTCTCGGTGGCATCTGAATCAGAAGACTCAAAAGTATAGTTGTAAATGTACCTAGTTCGTTTGCCTCCCCAAGACACATCTTTTTCGTCTTCCAAATCTATTCTCAGAATCATAAAAAAAAAGTCACAGTTATACAACCCAATAATTAAAACAATATTTGGTACTGGTTTGTTATAGCCCCGCCACGGCGAGTGAAAACTTTATAGCCCCGCCACTCAGGTTTGTTAACCCCCGCCATTCATATATAATAATAATAATAATATAAATTCCACTATATCACTGCCCATACTATACAACATAACTGCAACAAAAATGCAATTTTCTTAACCTTGTGACCCACTTGGGGAGGTGTTGCACAGCAAGTCGGGGGATAATTCCCATTTTCCATAATTTCAATTCACCATTTTTAAAGATATTATTATTATATATGAATGGCGGGGGGATAACAAACCTGAGTGGCGGGCCTATAAAGTTTTCACTCGCCGTGGCGGGGCTATAACAAACCAGTACCCAATATTTACATACCATTACAAGTAATTTCACCAAATTTCCTTTTGATTGACATTTATAATAAATACTACCACGATCGTCTCACGAAATTCAACTTAAATGTGAAATAATATGTTCTCCTGTTGTAGTTCGGCGACGTATGTTCATGTTACGCACATGCACCACCTTATCATCAAAAACGAGATAAACACGGTATAAGACATATAACTGATAACGACTATCTCAGTAGACGGTACGCTCCATCGAGGATATGGCCGTGAGCATATAATATTACGTTAATAATAATAGTGACAATACGGGCTATTTTAGTGTGACATTTCCAAAAACTAATCGGTTGGTTAGAGACGCTCGTATTATTTGCTAACCTTAATTTTTTTCTATGACTGACGTGTTTTCGGCTTTGTGCTGAATTCTGATTGCGTTTTTTTGTTTAATATTTTATTTAATGTAATGATGAATTATAAGTACTGTGATGCATGACAAATTATACAGGTATGTATTTGTTTTATATATGGGACATTTATTTGATTTTCTCCACAATTTTTAGCACATTTTACAACTATGACTACTGTCTTATGGTTTATTTTGATCTGCATCAGTGCATTAATGTTGTGTGGTTTCTCCACTAGACGATCACGACTTAGTCTAGTTGGCCATTGTGATACTATTATCGCTTTTTCCTGGTTTCTAAAACGGTTTCTAATTATGTATATAATGTCTTGAAACACTGAGTTTAATGAAGTCACAGGGAAACAAAATACCAGACCTAAAAAAAAAAAAAAATAGAATATAATATGCTAGAGGTGGTGTTCAGTCAGGGTACCAGGCAATAAATAAGTATAAAGGAGTAAAGTACCTTAACCTTTTTTTCATGGAATATAACCGGTACCCGGCGGCAGTTGTTTTTAATAGTTCCATATTATCTATTGGCAATGTCATGAAACGCTGAGTTTAGTATGAATACTGTCTGCGGCAGAGTCGACCAGGGTTCGTTTTCAAAAACTAAATTTACAGTTGTTTTTAATAATTGTGTATTGGCAATAGGTTAGGTTAATATATAAGGTACTATACCATGTTTGTGGCACTTTTCGCACATTAAAATAATATAACCTCTGCACATAGGTTCCTTACAACTTACTAAATTGAGGCATGTGGTGTCTAACAACAACTCCACCATAAATTCGTACTTAATTTCTAGACAATCTCTGAAAAATTTGACTAATTTTTTCTTCATATAAATATAATTGATTATAAAAACAATCATGTGTATGTAACTTTAGTATTATTTAACTGTTATTAAAATCACTTATGAAGAACGTTGTATTACATTTTTAAGTAGTATAACCAAACGAAAAAAAATTTATTGGTTTAAACTAAAAAACTTTATCTAGGTAGGGTAAAACAGTGGATTAGGGCTCATGGCGATACCACTATAAAAAAAACGCACCGTGTGCAATGGCCCCACCTAGGGCGGTGTGGAACGATTGCAAAAAACTTGTACGTTTTTTATACGATTGAAATTTATAAGATGTAACAGGGACCAGGTTAGGTTACCAGTACCGTATAGTAATAATTATAAACATTAATATTTACAAGTATGGATCATTAGAAATTGTGTGAAACAAAGAAACATGTATTGCATTTGTTCACTGTTAGATTGCCTAAATGAATATATTTTGTGTGTCTTACCAAGTTGTCATTTCTTTTAAATACTTTTGAACAATAATTGCATAAATACTTTCCTGGCATATGAGTGGACATGTGCCGCTGATACAATGAGTCGAACGAGAACTTCTTTTTGCATGTACTGCACTGGTAGCGTTGGTGTGTGTTTGAACATTCATCGGTCAGAGTAGATTCTGAATTGCAGCCGTTTACAATGATTAACAATTATATAATAATTAAAATATTAAAGTCAATTTTTAATTTGTTTTAGTAACTGTTGTTGATAAGTCACCATCATCGTCTAATACCGGCCCCCCCCGTGGAGAAAGCAATGAGGTTTTTGATGACCAACGTAAGGAGTTTATAATTTCTCTGTGCAATATGATTAATTTTATTAAGTTAAATTTTGAAATAATTTCAGCGGTCGAACATTCATTGACGACACATGCAGTCATGAGTTCACACAATGAGTGGGATGGTTCTAATGATGCAACTGCTAGTGAGAAAACTACCAAACAGAGCAAGTAACTTTGATTTTCTATATAATAATTAAAATATTAAAGTCAATTTTTAATTTGTTTTAGTAACTGTTGTTGATAAGTCACCATCATCGTCTAATACCAGTCCCCCCCGTGGAGAAAGCAATGAGGTTTTTGATGACCAACGTAAGGAGTTTATAATTTCTCTGTGCAATATGATTAATTTTATTGAGTTAAATTTTGAAATAATTTCAGCGGTCGAACATTCATTGACGACACATGCAGTCATGAGTTCACACAATGAGTGGGATGGTTCTAATGATGCAACTGCTAGTGAGAAAACTACCGAACAGAGTAAGTAACTTTGATTTTCTATATAATAATTAAAATATTAAAGTCAATTTTTAATTTGTTTTAGTAACTGTTGTTGATAAGTCACCATCATCGTCTAATACCAGTCCCCCCCGTGGAGAAAGCAATGAGGTTTTTGATGACCAACGTAAGGAGTTTATAATTTCTCTGTGCAATATGATTAATTTTATTAAGTTAAATTTTGAAATAATTTCAGCGGTCGAACATTCATTGACGACACATGCAGTCATGAGTTCACACAATGAGTGGGATGGTTCTAATGATGCAACTGCTAGTGAGAAAACTACCGAACAGAGTAAGTAACTTTGATTTTCTATATAATAGTTAAAATATTAAAGTCAATTTTTAATTTGTTTAGTCACTACAAACCGTAAAGCAACCAACAGTGCATCTACTTCTGGGCAAAGGAAAAAAAAAATAAAATTGGGTATAACCAATGCTCGTACTACACAACCATCAAAACCAGAATCAATACTTCGTCAGCAAGAAAGTGAAGATGAGTGGCCCACAGATAGCAGCATCGGTGATGAATCAAGTGACGAGTTTGATGAAGATCCCAACAATGATGCAGTAGATGGTAACGACAATAATAATGATGATGATGATGATGATGATGATGATGATGATGAAGATGACAAAATTAACCCAAATGGAATTCAAATGTATGCTTGTAATCAATGTCCCAAAACTTTCAAATACAAAAGCTGGTTCAACAGACATATGGCGTTTCACAAAAAAACTATTTTTTTATGCAGCTATTGTCCAAAGACTTTTAAAAAAAAATTTTTACTACAACACCACACCCAAAATCATAGTGGACCAAAAAAATTTAAATGCATTGAATGTGTTGCAAGTTACAATGACAAATCAAATTTGTTGAAACACATTAATTTAAAACACAACCCAGAGCCTCCAGAATATAAGTGCGATAGATGTGGACAAGCATTTGGTTGTTCAAGAAACCTAAGGTATCACATGAATATGCATAACGGCATTACACCATATAAGTGTAGATTATGTGAATTGGCTTTTAGTAGCCCTCCATACTTATCAAAACACTTCAAAAAAATTCACCCATCTTTAAAAAACACAAAATGACAATCGCTGATTGTACTACTTCAATTATATGTATTATATTAATGTAATATTTTATCTTGTAATTCCGTATAAAAAAATATTTACATATTATATTAATTTGTATAATTTTAACTATGTTTGATCTCTATTAACAAGACAATAAAAATTTGCACATTAAAATTTATAATTTGTGCATCTTCAGATATAATATTTGGTATTTGCTTCCTGTAAATAATAGATTTTTAAAATATGAAAAAAATGTATCTATCAATGTGTAATAAACTTACTTATTTTCAAATGAAATTGAATATAACAATCGCTTGCTTTCTATAGCATCTAGACATTGTTTTTTAAAATTATTAATTTTTTTTTTGTTAGCTTTCTTTAAATGTTTGTTGTTATACAACATTTTCGAAATAATAATTTCTTTTTTAGTAATATAATCATTAAAAAAATTATTTTGCTTTATAATATTAAAAATTTCATCTTGAATTTTGCAATTTACAGGTAATAATATTTTAGTCTCAGTACATAATACATCTTGCATGTATGACAAACTTTTATTCATATATTTTGATCAATCAAATCAGACAAATCAATCAGTTCCACATCAACATATTGATGCCCGCCCTCAAACAAATCTGTTATGCTCGGCATATATATTGTATTATTTTCTAAAGATATTATAATAATTTATTAATTATTTAGTTTTTATTCCAATTTGTAAAAGAAATAAACTTACTTCATTATGATAAACCTTTTCTGCCTGGTTTTTTACATTAATAATTTTAATATTTTTAATTTTATATACTGGCGGATCGCCAAGGTCGCCATAATTAAATTCCACGGGAACTAAACCAACTAAAATATAATATAAATATATTAATTAAATATTATGTATATAAAAGGAAAATTAAAAACATTTACAGGAGACCTACATAAGATCTGCAAAAGACATTAAACTTGTAGTGTGCCGGGTGAGTCTATAGTGTGCCGGATGAGTCTAAATAATGTGCCGGGTGAGTCTATATATTTTAACCGGATGAGTCTATATATTTAACCGTATGAGTCTATAGTGTGCCGGGTGAGTCTATTTATTTTAGCCGGATGAGTCTATATAATGTGCCGGATGAGTCTATAGTGTGCCGGGTGAGTCTATATATTTAACCGTATGAGTCTATAGTGTGCCGGGTGAGTCTAAATAATGTGCCGGGTGAGTCTATATATTTTAACCGTATGAGTCTATATTTTTAACCGTATGAGTCTATAGTGTGCCGGGTGAGTCTAAATAATGTGCCGGGTGAGTCTATATATTCCTGTGGAAATCACGCCCTCGTCATTTACTTATTAAAAAGTTATCCCTGATAACGTATTCACAAGGTAGCACACTACCTACCCTTTCCAGGGACGTATTTTTTATAGCTTCTAAGGTTGATTTTTAATAATTTGCAGGGTAATTGCAAACAACCAAACAACTGCAGGGTGATTGGACTTTTTTGAAAAATTTAGCTCATTGTGCATTGTTCATTGGTCGATATCTCGGTTAGGTTGCTAATTGCTAGTACGCGTGTACAATCTCCGGCAATATCCAGCCATCCATTCCTGGACTCCAGGGTTTTTGATATTTTTACACGAAACTAGCAGGGATGATAGCCAGGAATATTTGCAAACTATCAGTGAAGGTTTTGAGTCGATCGCAAGAATATTCATTATTTAAAAATGAAAAGTAAACCGTTGACATTCAAAACTTTAAAACGAAATTTGGATTGTTAGTTGGTTACCAAGGCTGTAAATTCATTTTATTAAACATAAACAATCATATACGAACATTTTAAAAAAAAGTGTTACAAAAATTCACATCAACACAATTTTAAATGCATTTTAGGAAACTAACTGCAACCGTTTTAAAAGAGTTTGTTGCATACACACTTGACAGGAATATCAATGAAATCATGGCTGAAGATATATTGTGGTACACTCATAGGATACAAAAAGAACATGAACGTGGAGGTTTGAAAGACACAGTGATATGTATATTTCAAATATTATTTAGAAACAAACCTAAATCTGAAAAAGTACTAGACTTGGTTGGTGGTTGGATAAGACGTGGAGCCCCATTGATTAATGTATTGTATGATGGTAGTGCATGCCAAAATAAGAAACATCAGTTTACCGAAGAAGATTTTGATAAATATAATATAAAGTGTGCTGATTGGAAAACAAGAAGTCATGGTTCACTGTTTCAGCCCCAAGTCACAACGATTGAAGAAATGCATAATATATTAAAAGAATATAACGACCCCATTTATCCTGTGACAAGTGCAATTCCAAGAATAAGGAAACCGATTATCCCTTGCATGTTACCACCCGCTACACGTAAAAAAAGAGTTTGCCAAATTGACTATGCAGGATGTACGCCTTGCCGGATTGACCCTAGAGAAGGTACGCTACTATGCAGAATTATAGTACACAAAATGTTGGGCCCACAGATGATGAGCAATGTGAAACAGTATGTCAAAAACGAAGGGAACCAGAGCATGATAACTGTTCGACTGATTTGAATCCAAGACGTCAGTCCAAATTTTGCGAAAATGACGCTGGAGGACTCACAAATTATGAGCAATGTCAAGATAACAACAAACAATTATTTGTTGTCGGAGAAGGGGTTAATGCGAAAACTGGTGGTGAACCATATCTAGCTGGTGTAATTACAAAAATTGAAGGCGAAGATATATACGTGAAATTCCCTTATGGTAGATACCACAACTATGAATACAAATACGACAAAAGTCAAATACTACCTTTTACCTCACAATTCGTCAACGGAAAATTGAATATCATTAAAAAAGGCACAAAACCAATGGCAACTCAGCGAAAAACTATTCTGGAATATGAAACAAGACTCCTCCGATATTTAAATCAATAAACACGAATATTATAATAGACTAACAAATTGTACTATAATAAATGAACACAATAATAATTGTACACGCGTACTCGCAATTGCCAAAGTCAATTTGCATGATATTGAACCGATTGGTCCTAGACTTGTAAATCAGATTGTAATTGCTCAAAGAATCATAATTGAATCTCGCATAAAAGTCCGTATGACTAGTATTTATCGAGTTATCGTATTGTAAAAGAGTTGAATAACGATACGTAGATAATTCCATGATACAGACCGCGGTGTGTATACAACCTCGATGTTTTGAATTTCAACGGTTTACTTTTCATTTTTAATTAATGAATATTCATGCGATCGACTTGAAACCTTCACTGTTTCATTGCAAATGTACCTGGCTACCATCCCTGCTAGTTTCATGTAAAAATACTAAAAACCCCGTATGCACCGAGCTGACGGCTGGAGTCTGGCCGATGGCCCCCGAAATCACCCGGACGTCATGCAAATTTTAACTCTAATTGATTAATTAAAAATCGAATATAAGTACGACCGACTCGAATCGTACACCATTAGATTACCCAAGTACCCAGCTACCATCCCTGCTAGTTTCGTGCAAAAATATCAAAAACCCCGTATGCACTGAGCTGATGGCGGTAACCAAATTAACAAAGTTAACCAAGACTTTGCAAGTTTAAGTGCGATCACTTGAGTAATGGTCTTTATGCAAAGGACCGAAAATACTCCCCGGTCGCCGTTCCATAGGATTTGTCGACAAAACCGATAGGTCATTGGAGGCTAAATTGTAGACGTCTCGCGAATTTACGTAATATTTACGACCCCCCGCACACATAACTTTCCCGCCCGAAAACTTCCAAGACATTCATTTCCGCGAAAATTCAAAAGCCAAATCGTAATCAGCGGCGCGTGCTCTACAGAACTACGTTATAACATTGTTAAGTATCGCAATATAACGTACTGTAACATTCCCAATCAATTTGCAAAAGTGCCGGGCAAGCTGAATCGTAATTTGAATCGTTTAGTATCGAAACGTACTGTAACAATGTAATTCTGTAGAGCTCATGCCGCTGATTACGATTCAGCTTTCCCGGCACTTTTGCAAATTGTTTGGGAATGTTACAGTACGTTATATTGCGATATTTAACAATGTTATACCGTAGTTCTGTAGAGCACGCGCCGCTGATTACGATTCAGCTTTTGAATTTTCGCGGAAATGAATGTCTTGGAAGTTTTCGGGCGGGCAAGGTATGTGTGCGGGGGGTAGTTGTGCAAGTGGTTGACGATCGCCTGGCAATCACCCGGACGTCATGCAAATTTTAACAATAATTGATTAATTAAAAATCGAATATAAGTACGACCGACTCGAATCGTACACCATTAGATTACCCAAGTACCCAGCTACCATCCCTGCTAGTTTCGTGTGATTACGATTCAGCTTTTGAATTTTCGCGGAAATGAATGTCTTGGAAGTTTGCGGGCGGGCAAGGTATGTGTGCGGGGGGTAGTTGTGCAAGTGGTTAGTGATCATAAATAATATTTTTCTTGGTTTTCCCGCAATGACGTCTTATCTGTGTGGCTGCCGCTCCCCGTTCCCCTCTTGCGATCTACCACATTCATCGATTACGTACTAGCGCGTTCCTACTCCATACAATTTGAATCATTTTAGTTTTTGAACTGTCACAGAGAGCAACCGTAGCTGCGTATAATATTATACATTTACCACAATACTTCGTTAAAAGGTTTGTATTACATTCTACTAATCTAAACGGACTATACGATGTAGGTAAACGTATTTTAAAATGACGTTCGTATAGTTTCGAAATTAAAATACGGATAAACGTTAATGATTATTGTAATAATAATAATAAACAACATGCAAGTTTATCCTTATTTTAATTTCGAAACTATAGGAACATCATTTTAAAATACGTCTACTTACGTACTACCCAAGTTCAAATCTTATGTATCAAAATACTTAGAATAATTTTGGAACAAATGCAGTGTGATTCCCACGCTTTTTTTTCGATTTTTTTCCCCCCATAATGTGTGTTTTATACCAAATTTTCATGGTTTGGAATATAAAATAAAACTTTATTAAATTAATAATTTTTTATTGTAGACTTATTGACCTGAATAATGGCGATAAGCCGGTCATCAAAGAGTTGGAACGCGTTCATGTTAGCAGCCGCAGATGATGACCAAACAATTAACACTTTAGGTCCAGTATTAGGTGTAACTCCACATTTTACCGGCATGACTGTGATTGAACCATCTACAAAGGCAGATTTTCACATATGGGAAACCCAGGCAAAATATTATAAGTATGCTTTAAGTGAAAAATCAACCTTTAAATTTGTTGTAAGCCGCCGGTTATACAATCAGAAGTATCATCAGTTATCAGTTGTAGCAAAAAAAAATATAAAAAAAGGTTTGTTGTTTTATTTCCTAAATTTTTTATCTTGAAATAATCAGATTTTATGAATTTCTTTTTTCACTTTATTAAATTTATTTTTCTATTGATAATGATTAATACTTTTAATATGAAGAAAAAAAATTACTGAAATATATTACATTTTATGTTTATAATTCATAGACTACCATAGAATTAAGATGAGATTTATTTTTAAAAAAACTAGTTTATTTTAAACATTATTCGTAATGCCAGTCTTGTAATAAATATTAAATTTTCCTCTTTTAAGTAATTAAATGATAAAGTATTATTCTAATTTATAATATATTGTAAACAAATGATAACTAAATTGTTGTACCTTATAATCCATAAATTAACAACCTATACATTTTTTTAATTATTACTGTTTACTGTTTTGTATTGTTTATTTAAATCATTTGTATCATTGTAACATGACTTCCAGCAAATGACTTGGATTGTTGGATTTAAATTATAAATATTATACTAGATATTATATTTATGATAACATTTTAAATTTTTTGATAACAACAAAATGATAATATAGGTGGTGGTCTAATCGACTGCGTATAGACAGACCCCATGATAAATTGATTTTTACCTACAACCATGTAATTTTTGATAACAGGTACACTCATTAGTGGGTTGGTTGGAGCAACGTACCGAATAGAACCTGAATACATCATTGAAGGTGAAAATGATTATTCACTCATTTACAGTAGTAGAGTCAACAGTGATATGCTATTTCTTGGACCAGCGGCATTTTGCAATCACTCATGTAATCCAAACTGTACCTTGAAATGTATTGTTAAAAAAGAAACTGGTGTATTAGCAGTAAAAAACATTAAAGCTAATGAAGAAATCACGGTATTCTACGGACAAAATTATTTCGAAAACAATAATGAGCTGTGTAATTGTGTGGCCTGTACTGGCATTAAATGTCAGTATTCTATATTTGTATAATGCATTAGGCACATAAATTATTCTAATACCTACTTTTTTTTTTTAATTTCAGTTGCATCAAGCACTCACGCGTCTGATACCGATATAACGTATGCAACACCAGAAAGTGAAATTGGTAATTTATTTGTTAAAATGACCAATGTGCAGTAAATATTAACTTTTTTTTGGTTTTAGACAATACGTTTTTCGGGCAACCGTCAGAGAACTGTAATCACAATATGGTTGTCAATGCTCAGAGTGAGTAATGCATGTTTAATACATGGAATAATTATATTAAATTAAGTTGATTTTTTTATTTGTCATAGAAGCACCAGATAGTATGTTGTGCGATACAGGCTTAGACGAGCAATCGCCCCGCCAACAGATCATAACCTACAGGACCAACCGTCAGAGAACTGTAATCACAATATGGTTGTCAATGCTCAGAGTGAGTAATGCATGTTTAATACATGGAATAATTATATTAAATTAAGTTGTTTTTTATTTGTCATAGAAGCACCAGATAGTATGTTGTGCGATACAGGCTTAGACGAGCAATCACCGCTGCCACCAGATCATAAACTACAGGACCAACCGTCAGAGAACTGTTATCACAATGATGTTGTCAATGCTCAGAGTGAGTAATGCGTGTTTTATACATGGAATAATTATATTAAATTAAGTTGTTTTTTTATTTGTCATAGAAGCACCAGATAGTATGTTGTGCGATACAAGCTTAGACGAGCAATCACCGCTGCCAACAGATCATAACCTACAGGACCAAACGTCAGAGAACTGTAATCACAATATGGTTGTCAATGCTCAGAGTGAGTAATGCATGTTTAATACATGGAATAATTATATTAAATTAAGTTGATTTTTTTATTTGTCATAGTAGCACCAGATAGTATGTTGTGCGATACAGGCTTAGACGAGCAATCGCCGCCGCCAACAGATCATAACCTACAGGACCAACCGTCAGAGAACTGTAATCATAATAAGGTTGTCAATGCTCAGGGTGAGTAATGCATGTTTTATGCATGGAATAATTATATTAAATTAAGTTGTATTTTTATTATTTTCAGAACCTGACAGTACTATGGATGTTTTGTCCAGGAAAAAAAAAAAAAATTGTCTGCACTGTAGTTCGTTCCACAGAAGAACCATTGAAATTAGTATTCAACAGAAAAGAGGCCGAAAGTGATTCAGATTCGTCTGAAATCATTGGAGATGAATCAAGCGATGAATTCGATAATGACTGTAAGAAAGATGATGACGATGAAGATGATGACGATGAAGATGGTGATGATGATGAAAAAAAAACAAAAAAAAAGTATCCATGCACCAAGTGTGGACTAACCTACTTTGCGACTTACTCATCGACTTATTCACAGAATATAAGACTACCTCCTCTTTCCAAGGACGTATTTTTTATAGCTGTAGGGTGGATGGTTATTTTTTAATAATTTTGCAAAGCTATAGTTTAGCAAACGGTTGCCGCATGATGCCATAAATCCAGACTCGCTGCGGTAATCGTCTCCTCATCGCTCACCAGTTCAAATGTTATCCCTAAAAACTTATTCACAGGATAGCACACTACTTACCCTTTCCAGGGATGTATTTTTTATAACTGTAGGGTCGATGGTTTTTATTTTTTTACGTATTTTCCAAATTCATGGTATATCATAACGTTGCCGCATGATGCCCGACAAAAGTCAAAAGTTCTCAACGGGGGGGTACCTCTCGCTTTTTTGACGAAAAACAAGTTGAGTTTGTTGAGTAAACAAGTGGTTTTTTCATGTCTCTTTCACTGTCTTTCCAAATAATATGTGCAGAATTTGCCTTCTTTGAGTCAAACTGCTTAAAAACAATTTTATGTCCACTGTAGAAATTTGACTGTAAGGTTTATTTAAGTGCTGGCTATTACGGCGCTAGCTGGTGTGGTCGGCATGAATACTCTCTTTTATTACTATGGTTAACGATCAGTATATACACAAAATAACATACCAGATTTTACACTTAAGAAATTTTAACTAATGCATTTTCGAAAACTGGTAGCTTATGATTTTAGGGATTTCGCTGCACACAAGCTATCAAAATTAGTTCATGATGTCACACCATTGGAGCTTGAACTTTATTTAAACACATTGTCATGTCGAGCTCAAATTGTTAATAACGTGTTTTTGATCTTATTCAAAAACCTTCCGAGGCATAAACAAATTAGAGAATTCGTTGAATGCTGGACTAGAAATCCAGCTACTTTGATTGGAGTAAGTGTTAAAATATATTTTAAGGGCGGGCTGGCAAAGAACCTACAATTTTACATGCTTTTCTTTAACTTGCTATGTTTGTTATTTGTTATTCTTGATTCACTTTTAGCCTATATTCCCTGGCACACACAAAGTTATTAACAGACGCTTTAAATTCGAAGACTGTGATTTTGATAAATATAACATCAAACAGAAAGACTGGAATTGTCTACTGCACGACAATTTCTATAATCCAGATAAAGCCACAATCAATGACATAGAGCAAGTACTTGATGAGTATGGAAATCCGGTTTTTCCGAGTTCACGGTTGTATGAAATTACCAGTCGCATACGACCAGAAATTAATAATTATCAGGAATTACAACCGCCTAGAAGAGTTAGGCGGAAATACAATGAACCGGCTCAAGCGGAGGTACAATATGATGCGGAACATTTGACGAAAAATATGTTAATTGATGATGAACAAGAAAATGTGGCACCCCTCACAGACAATATTTTAGACAATGAATACGGTGGGGTTGCTTTGCCAAGCTTTTATCAGGCCCGCCAGATTATCGACTGCCGCCGACGATATATAAGACCTAAGCGAGTTATACCTAATAAACTAAATTTGTAAATTTGTATATTTTGTTATAACTTTATATTACTTTTATATAACCAGTCGTTTGCTTACGGTATACGTCTGCAACGGTATGCTAAACTATGACGTTAAAAAATTATTAAAAATCAACCTTAGACCCTAGAGCTGTAAAAAATTTGTTTTTTATAATTTTTTAACCTGACAGTTTAGCATACTACCGTTGCCGCATGATGCCATGTATTCGGACTTGCTGCGGTAATCAGCTCCTCATCGCTAACCAGTTCAAATGTTATCCCTAAAAACTTATTCACAGGATAGCAGACTACCTACCCTTTCCAGGGATGTATCTTTCATGGCTGTAGGAACGACGGTTTTTTGTTTACAAAGTTTCCAAACTTACGATATATCATCCGGTTGCCGCATGATGCCAAATATTCGAACTTGCTGCGGTAATCGTCTCCCCATCGCTCACCAGTTTAAATGTTATCCCTAAAAACGTATTCACAGGATAGCAGACTACCTCCTCTTTCTAGGGACGTATTTTTTATAGCTGTAGGGTGGATGGTTATTTTTTAATAATTTTGCAAAGCTATAGTTTAGCAAATGGTTGCCGCATGATGCCATAAATCCAGACTCGCTGCGGTAATCATCTCCTCAACGCTAACCAGTTCAAATGTTATCCCTAAAAACGTATTCACAGGATAGCAGACTACCTCCTCTTTCTAGGGACGTATTTTTTATAGCTGTAGGGTGGATGGTTATTTTTTAATAATTTTTCAAAGTAATGGTTTAGCGTACGGTTGCCGCATGACGCCCGACAAAAGTCAAAAGTTCTCAACTTTTTTGACGAAAAAACAACAACTACCCCGATCGAGACCAGCACTTACGACGTTGTTCGGGCACCTTAAGAAAGTGTATTGCCAAAGTTATAAAACGTTGTTAACATTATATCGTAGTGTAGAGGTATCCGCGTATAGTTATACACCGATTTGACGTGTATTCGTACTCACTGCGGTAATCATCTCCTCATCGCCAACCAGCTCAAATGTTATCCCTAAAAACGTATTCACAGGATAGCAGACTACCTCCCCTTTCTAGGGATGCATTTTTTATAACTGTAGGGTGGATGGTTATTTTTTAATAATTTTTCAAAGTAATGGTTTAGCGTACGGTTGCCGCATGATGCCATAAATCCAGACTCTCTGCGGTAATCATCTCCTCAACGCTAACCAGCTCAAATGTTATCCCTAAAAACGTATTCACAGGATAGCAGACTACCTCCTCTTTCTAGGGACGTATTTTTTATAACTGTAGGGTGGATGGTTATTTTTTAATAATTTTGCAGAGCTATAGTTTAGCATACGGTTGCCGCATGATGTGACGAATTCGGACCTGCTGCGGTAATCATCTCCTCATCGCCAACCAATTCAAATGTTATCCCAAAAAACGTTTTCACAGAATAGAAGACTACCTCCTCTTTCAAAGGACGTATTTTTTATAGCTGTAGGGTGGATGGTTATTTTAAAATAACTTTGCAAAGCTATAGTTTAGCATACGGTTGCCGCATGATTTGGAGTAAGTCAAAAGTTTTCAACGGGGGTGGGGGGGGGGGGGTACAAACGGTATATCGGTGCGGGATTACATGGGTAAAATACTGATTTTGACCCCACTACAAGTCTAATAGGCTTCCCAGGGGACTTAAAACTATTTGGGGGTATAGAGTAAGTTATGTAGAGTCGAGGGATATCTTTTTGAAAGCGGTAGTACCAAATTTGGATTTTTAGTAATTTTATTTCGTATTATAAGTGCCGGGCGAACGCAATTTGCATTACTCCGGTATAAACGATAGGCAATTGCGTTAACGTATGGCAAGCCATCAACACAATATTCCCTCTCTACGGTCACACTGCAACGAGTGGCCCCGTATTTCTTATTATCAAATTAATCTGATAACCGCTGGATTGTAATGCAATATCGTGGTGTTTTTCCACAGTGTTGTTGGTAACTGAAACAGAAGACAAAAAACAATTATATAAATTATTTGAATTTGTGAACTATAAAAAGTTTTTCTTACACTATGCTGCATGGCAGTTGTAATCACAAACTATACAAGCAAGTGATGGTGGTAAGCAAGTGCAATATAAACCCTACGATACCATTTAAATTCACATGCAAAGGTCATGGCATTTAAGTGTGAACATTGTCCTGCGGAATTCTGCAATCCATGGAGCTAATCAAGGCACAAAAAAGAGAAGGTAATAAATTAAAACTTAGATAATTTGATGTACTTGAAATATTATAATTTCTATTTTTTATTTTACAGCATAAAAATCAATGAACTGTGAAAACAGTTCGATGGATTATGGCTACAGGCGAAACCACCTTAATAAAAAAAACGCGCTTATTTGTAAGACCCCTTGGGTAGTGTGGAATTACACTTATATGTTGTACTCAATATATGAAGACTCAATCACATCCATCTGCAAGAATGATTCATACGTGTACGGAGGCTGCCATTTTGGAAAATATATGCTAACAGATAGGTAAATAAAAAAAAGTAGTATTTTATGGATAATGTTCCTGTATGTATTTTTTTATAGCTGAAATTTCATTTTAAAATTGTAATGTTGAACCAGAAAATGTTACTGTTGATGAAGGAGATTTTGAAGTTGATGTTTGAATATAATTTTGTAAATTTTGATTGTGATGATTTTTAATTAATTGAAAGTGGAAAAAAAATTTAAATTATTCAGTACATCGGTTCTTATTGATCTGAAATGAAAAAAAAAATAATTAAATTAGGTCTTAATAAAATAAATCTTTGCCATTAACTGAAGTATTTAACTATTTTATGCAAAATTATTTTATTATTTGAATTCATAAGGCTGAATTATTTAAGTTTACATTGTTTTAATACATAATATTATTATGTTATTCAACAATATACAATACGTTTTTGTTTTTATTATTTAAAACATGTTATAATTATTGATTTTTGAGTTCATAAATCTGAAGTTTAGGTATGTAATTATGTGTTACACTCATGCATCTAAAATACAATTAAACAATATAGGTACACTAGTATATCATCGTATTACCTATAGTCTATACTCTATAGGTTAAATGTGACTGTTTAAATATTTTTTTAACGATTAGGATAAATTTACATTTTATAAACTATTACTTTTATTTGTTTTTTACAGTATTTAATACATTTTTACAAAAAAGAATATTTTTTCATAAAAGAATATTTTTGCATATTAAAGAATATTTTGATGAAATTATAGAGCATAGAAACATCTTATTTCTAAGGTTTTAAGTGCATATAAATCCGGTCTCTACTTATGACTATAATGTTTTGCAAAATTGCACAACCATTTGCATAACCCTGATATCTGTTCATTGAATATAAAGTATTGATTAGTACTATGTGTTAATAATATTACAACACCGTAGGTGGTCTTCTACATGTACATTAGTCAGAATAGATGCAACAATATACTGATTTAGTATGATTTCACATATGAACCATGTTCAAGATTTCCTAACGAAAATGCGTATGGTGCGAAAGTGGTATGTGCCAAAAAAATTCTACCACAAGAACATTTGAAAACATTGGCCGGGCAACACTTCAAATTTCACTCTTGATTCTTTTGAAACAGCTGTTTAAAAAAATTAAATGTTATTGATATTAAGTAAATCACAATAATATGTATATTATATTAATTACAACTACTCTTACGGTCATACACAGTGCTGCACTAAGTTAATGTATTTGAGTTGCTGGCAAATTCGATAGCGTCCACCCTCCATGCTATCTACTATTTTATATCTGTGATATCAATTTCCTTTTGTACGGTATGTGAATGTGGCTACTGTTGTCTGTTCCCCAGCGATCGTAGCAGCTATTGTACTATATGTATTATAAAATTAATTATTTGTATTTGTATATGATTATAGTAATAATAATATAATAAGACAATAATAATAATAATATTTACAGATACTTACAAGATTCACAGATATACATAATTTAATCCAATTCATAGTGGTAGAGGGAGAGGAGAACAATACAATTAACTTTTTATTAAAATTATTATAATTATTTTTATTAATATAAATAATAAATATAAAATAATATTATATTATACTATTATTATACTATTATGATATTGTATACTATTATATATTTTGATTACTTATACTAAATAATAATTAATGTTTGCGGTTTTCCAAAGGGCGGAGTTCTATTAATCGAATAGGCATAGACACTTGGTGCTGTCCATTTCCAACTCCCTTACATATCATCTTATCGTACCTTATATTTAAATTTAAGTAGGACAATCCCTCCTATGTAATTAGTGCTTCCTTGCAGATTTGGGATTGTACCTTATTTATGCTAAACTATAATAACATCTTTATTTCTTAATACTAATTGTTTTACAAACATCATTGTTTAATCCTACACTATATTATATCCGGTACATATATGACGCACAAGTTCATTTCAATATCTAAACCTGTAGAATTATTTTGAATACATTACATTTTCATTACAGCAGTAAGTATGGATATCGAGCAGGATAAAGTCACACAGCCAACTAGTAAAGACTTACAGGATATAAACAAAAGTGACAATAGTGATGGTGAGAGTATTGATGATGATGATGATGATGATGAAAGTGATTCCAGAAATTTGAATACCAATACAGGTAATAACAATGCTCACTGTATATTTTATTTTTATGGAAGCATCATTTGGATTTTTTTCATTTCCAGTTAATGCATACCAATGTGACCGATGTCCCAGAAAGTTCAAATTTCAATCATTGCAATCACCTAGCAATCACCTGGTTGTTTGCAATCACCTAGCAATCGCCTAGCAATCACCTGTGTCCCGCAATCACCTGGTTGTTTGCAATCACCGATCAATCACCTGTGTCCTGTGCAATCACCTAGCAATCACCTGGTTGTTTGCAATCACCTAGCAATCACCGAGCAATCACCTATATCTCGCAATCACCTAGCAATCACCTGTGTCTCGCAATAGCCTAGCAATCACCTAGCAATCACCTGGTTGTTTGCAATCACCTAGCAATCACCGATGCAAATATATTATGAATTAATTAATTAAATACCGAATAGTTGTGCGATCGACTTGAAACCTGTACCATTAGATTACAGACGTTTCAGACTACTATACCTACTATTAGTAAAAATACTAAAAACCCTGGAGGCACCGAGTGGACGGCTGTAAGTTAGGCATCGGGCAGCGGTAATATTTGTGACCCCCCGTAAACCAAACTTCTCCGCCCAATGACTCTAACGGTATTCATTTCCGCAAAAATTTGAAAACTGAAAAGTATTCGGGGGATTGAGTTCTATACAATTGCAGTGTTCAAATACAGCGATTTGAGAGTCAAAGCACCCACCAATGCCGGGAGCAAACCACGAATCATCGACCTTAGACCTTATATAATAATTGAGCCATTTGTATAATGCGCCCGGCCTGTTATCGTGTTATGCAGTGACGACAAAAACGTGCCGACGCTGTGCGCAATAAAACAATGCCGTCGACCGTTACATCGCCTTCTTCGATATAATTTCCTCATTTTCGGCGGACCGTCAACGCGTACTTAACGAATGACAGACATAAAGATTTTTAATGCTGACTCCGTGTGCAACAACGTGATGTGTCAACAATAATTGAAAATGCGTATGTTATTGACATTTTATAGGACATCTATGCTCTGGTATCAATGAACGACAAAACGCAGCCATCGCCGCCGATGACCACCAACATAATAATTCACCTGGTGGCGCATCTAACAGTCGCCGGTACCGCAGCGCTACCTGTTGACTCAAGCGCGTAATATACGATAATTTAAAATAACCAACTACTGAATATTGTATATACATTTTTTACAAGTATAGAATGGGGCTCTCCAATAAAATACAGTATTCATATTAAAATTAAAAATATACAATATAATTGTAATCACGTTTCATTAGCATTCAGGTGTTATCAATGACTTACATGAATTTTACGATTATAATATTGTAAATATAGATACAATGAGATAGTTTTCTTTTAATTTCTATTTGAAAATTCAACATGAAAAACAGAAACCTTCATACCTATGTTTATATTTTGATATGATAGGCTTACCACTTGTAAGACGGAGGCAACAATTAATGACCGACTAAAGTCATCTTAAAATAATATTATTTGGTTCGGAGAGAGAGGCCGCCATCCACAACCTGGGCATAGCACGGCCGATACCCACGGATGCCGTGTACGTATGTGATATGGGTTTAGCAGAGGTGTATAGATGTATACGGGTTGAGCAAACGGGTTTCGCGGGTTGAGCCATCAGGTATAGGGTTGAGCCAGCAGGTTGAGGTTCCAGAAATCTCTTTTTTATCCTACTAATAAACTACATTAAAACTAATCCTGATACACTAGATACGCACGCAGTAGGTACATTTTATTTAATACAGCTATACCTACTATACCTAAACTAAATTGTAATAATAATTTCTTAAATAAAAACTGAATTTAAAGTTTTCGGAGAGCTTTTCCAAACAAAGAACAAAAAAAACAATAACTCTAGAGATAATAAATATTTATATTATTAATTATAGTATACCTACTCCTACAATACTCGAGTATCCTCAAAATATTACTCCTTCGTCGTATCAATAACGATTTACTTTGTACTATGGCTAAATTTAGATATAATTTTCCAAATAACTAATGATAGAAATAATATTAATATTATACATGTGTAGTATATAACAATAAGTCAATAAATGTATAGATTTATAATTTGTTGATATAAAATATCAATGTGTTTCGCGGTATCAAGATGATAATTAAAAATCGCGGGGCCCTGGTCATATGTCCCATTTGTCCTCCCCTAGCGCCGGCACTGAGTATAAATGTTTTATTTTTTTAATAGCATTGGTGTTTTAATATTAATTTTATTTATATATATCAGGACATAGTTTTGAAAATTGCGTCCGTGATAACACAATTCAAAGTAATCAATACGGAAGCATTATATAACCTACTTCTAAGCTATGACTGTCGCTTTAAAAACATAGACCATCTAAATAATATTATAACATCGAACATTGGCGCAATTCAACACAAAATTAACAATAATACACAAGTACATAACGATTATAACAAAAAATAATAATAATCATACACTAATTATAATAATACAATAATAATAATATTTACAGATTCTTAAAAGATTCAAAGACGTTAATAATATAATACAATTTATGGAAGAGGAGGAAGAGGAGGGGTTATTAGTTAAAGGGGATCAAAAGGTCATTAAATAAATTATTACAAAATTCGTGTCAAAAACCTTTGGATCAAAATTAGGGAAAAAAAAAATTTCGGACAAAATCAAAACAACCACAAAATTATGCTATGGCAAGACAGTACAAAATTATGCACATTTCCTCCTCAGTAAAAAAACATTTGCAAGAAAAAACCAAATAATGGGAGACACACCATTTTTGGATGATGAATTTTTCGATTTCTTCGAACCCAAACCCCCCTCAATCCATCAATGGCCACATCCCTTAAAAATATCATCACCGGAGGAATTGGATCTCGAATTACTTAATATTATTAATTATAATTTAAAGTATTCAGATGAAAAGTGAGTAAAAAGATTAATTGGTTATTTACAAATTGTAATTTATATATTTTTTTTTATTTTCTAGTGTATTATTTAATGAAATGATGAAAAACAAAATTTGGTTGTTGAAGTGTTCCTTAGTCATTGAATACATTCAAAAACTAAACAAAAGTACTGAAATAATATTATCATTACAAATCTTATTGTTATTTCATAAATAATTTTCAGGCTGTTGCTAATTCCAAGTTTTTTGCAATCGTTCCACACCGCCCTGAAATGGGGCCACAGCTTCTAGGCTGTCACTCAGATACTCTAAAATGTAGAAACAAACCGGTATTAATTATTTAGTTATTAAAATTATAGGAGTAATTAATATATAGAATATACCTAAGAAGCAGGAAAGTAGGCACAGACCTCCTCCATGGAGGAACGAGACGCTGGGCCGAGACTTGAGCACCCTCGGCCGTCGGAAGGCTAAACTCGGGAACGCCAACAACACGTCCGCACGACAGGCTATACGCGCCAAGTTTATAAGACTGAAAGCGGCCCATAAGAGACACTGTTTAAGGCTAGACTTCGTAACGGAAACAGGGAATAGCGAACTCAGTCTTCAAATGGCTAAAAACTGGTGGTAGTAGACCCTTTGAGAGCCTTCCGACGGCCGTTCTTAGGGAAACAGGGAAAAGACTGATGGATACCGTGGTTTCCAGCGACAGTTATGAAAACGAGAGTCCCGAGCAAGTTCCGGCCAGGACAGAGACGGGAGTGATGGTCGGCTCCTTCAGTAAATGGTCAGATGACCCCCGACACATCGAACCCTGTGACATCATGGAGGTCAAAAGGGCCATATGGCGGATGGCACCTAAAAAGTCCCCAAGTGTGAACGGTATAACGACCAAAGTCCTAAGGCAGTGTTGGCCGGTGCTCGCGGAAAACATAACACATGCGTTTAACACATGACTGCCTTCGGGTGAAATAGTTCCAAATGGCACATGGAAGACGGCCAGACTTGTCGTGACTAAGAAATCACCGGATAAAGACGCATCCGGGGCCAAATCATACCGTCCAATAAGCCTTCTACTCATGCTATCCAAAGCGCTAGAACACGTGATAGTAGAGAGAATCAGACGCGACACTGATGCGCACATGTCAAAAAGACGGTTCGGATTCACAAAGAACCTCTCGACGATTGACGCAATCCAACACCTGCTCAACTGGTCTAAGGCCAGATCGGAAAAATACGTCCATGCAGTCTTCCTGGATATCTCGGGCGCGTTCGACTGCCTTTGGTGGCCACAACTGGTAAAAGACATGTAAGACGCCGGCTGCGGCAGCGGTCTCATTGAGCTCACAAAAAGTTACCTCGACGGTCGCCAGTAGGAAATGAAAATTGGCGACCGAGTCATACGAAAAACCCTTACCAAGGGGTGCCCGCGAGGCCCTGACCTTTGGAAATACGCTGAAAATCCAGTCCTGTCAGATGTGCTGCCTATAGGTACTGAACTCGTCGCGTACGCAGATGATCTGGCGCTGCTAATCTCGGGCAAAAATAGAGCCGAACTGACTATGAGGGCAATCACACTTCTCGAGAGAGCGTCGCTATGGGCGAGCCAGCGTAATGTATAAAATTGAACAACTATTGGTCAGCAAGACCATTGATATCTGTTTGATACAAGAACCCGCAACCGATGGTAAATGAGTCTACCTGCTGGACAGGCGCACCTTCAAGGTGATAGCGAGCGGCAGCGAACCCAGGTCCGCTGTCGTTAAAGTAAACAGAGCCATAAGCGTCCTGGGTCATAGACAGTTGAGTACCTCGCATAATGCCGTGGCCACGATTTCCAGGATACCAAAATATCGTAATTCGCAAAGAACTACTTTTCAGTATAACGCTGTAAGAAAATTATATCTCAGGCCAGCTTCTTGAAATTATTTTTTTCTGATAGACCAGAACACATACAACAATTTTTTATATCACATGTTATACGTTATTACATTTAAATCGATGAAAATAATATGATATATATAAAAATATGTATTATTTTATTATATATTATATATTAATATGTATGTGTTCTGATCTATCAGAAAAAAATAATTTGAAAGAACTGGCCTGAGATTATAATTTTCTTACAGCGTTATACTGAAAAGTAATTCATGGCAAAAAAAACGTTATTTTGGTCCAAATCCTATTTTTTTCTTGGTTATTAATTTTTTTCATCGATTTAAATGTAATAACGTATAACATGTGATATAAAAAATTGTTGTATGTGTTCTGGTCTATCAGAAAAAAATAATTTCAAGAAGCTGGCCTGAGATATAATTTTCTTACAGCGTTATACTGAAAAGTAGTTCTTTGCGAATTACGATATTTTGGTACATATCCTAATTTTTTCTTGGTTATTAATTTTTTTCATCGATTTAAATGTAATAACGTATAACATGTTATATAAAAAATTGTTGTATGTGTTCTGATCTATCAGAAAAAAATAATTTCAAGGAGCTGGCCTGAGATATAATTTTCTTACAGCGTTATACTGAAAAGTAATTCATGGCAAAAAAACGTTATTTTGGTCCAAATCCTATTTTTTTCTAGGTTATTAATTTTTTTCATCAATTTAAATGTAATAACGTATAACATGTTATATAAAAAATTGTTGTATGTGTTCTGATCTATCAGAAAAAAATAGTTTCAAGGAGCTGGCCTGAGATATAATTTTCTTACAGCGTTATACTGAAAAGTAATTCATGGCAAAAAAACGTTATTTTGGTCCAAATCCTATTTTTTTCTTGGTTATTAATTTTTTTCATCGATTTAAATGTAATAACGTATAACATGTGATATAAAAAATTGTTGTATGTGTTCTGGTCTATCAGAAAAAAATAATTTCAAGAAGCTGGCCTGAGATATAATTTTCTTACAGCGTTATACTGAAAAGTAGTTCTTTGCGAATTACGATATTTTGGTACATATCCTAATTTTTTCTTGGTTATTAATTTTTTTCATCGATTTAAATGTAATAACGTATAACATGTTATATAAAAAATTGTTGTATGTGTTCTGATCTATCAGAAAAAAATAATTTCAAGGAGCTGGCCTGAGATATAATTTTCTTACAGCGTTATACTGAAAAGTAATTCATGGCAAAAAAACGTTATTTTGGTCCAAATCCTATTTTTTTCTTGGTTATTAATTTTTTTCATCAATTTAAATGTAATAACGTATAACATGTTATATAAAAAATTGTTGTATGTGTTCTGGTCTATCAGAAAAAAATAATTTCAAAGAGCTGGACTTAGATATAATTTTCTTTCAGCCTTATACTGAAAAGTAGTTCTTTGCGAATTACGATATTTTGGTACAAATCCTATTTTTTTCTTTGTTATTATTTTTTTTTATCGATTTAAATGTAATAACTTACAACATGTTATATAAAAAATTGTTGTATGTGTTCTGATCTTTCAGAAAAAAATAATTTCAAGAAGCTGGCCTGAGATATAATTTTCTTACAGCGTTATACTGAAAAGTAGTTCTTTGCGAATTACGATATTTTGGTACATATCCTAATTTTTTCTTGGTTATTAATTTTTTTCATCGATTTAAATGTAATAACGTATAACATGTTATATAAAAAATTGTTGTATGTGTTCTGATCTATCAGAAAAAAATAATTTCAAGGAGCTGGCCTGAGATATAATTTTCTTTCAGCCTTATACTGAAAAGTAGTTCTTTGCGAATTACGATATTTTGGTACAAATCCTATTTTTTTCTTTGTTATTATTTTTTTTTATCGATTTAAATGTAATAACTTACAACATGTTATATAAAAAATTGTTGTATGTGTTCTGATCTTTCAGAAAAAAATAATTTCAAGAAGCTGGCCTGAGATATAATTTTCTTACAGCGTTATACTGAAAAGTAGTTCTTTGCGAATTACGATATTTTGGTACATATCCTAATTTTTTCTTGGTTATTAATTTTTTTCATCGATTTAAATGTAATAACGTATAACATGTTATATAAAAAATTGTTGTATGTGTTCTGATCTATCAGAAAAAAATAATTTCAAGGAGCTGGCCTGAGATATAATTTTCTTACAGCGTTATACTGAAAAGTAATTCATGGCAAAAAAACGATATTTTGGTACATATCCTATTTTTTTCTTAGTTATTAATTTTTTTTATCGATTTAAATGTAATAACGTACAACATGTTATATAAAAAAATTGTTGTATGTGTTCTGATCTATCAGAAAAAAATAATTTGAAAGAACTGGCCTGAGATATAATTTTCTTACAGCGTTATACTGAAAAGTAATTCATGGCAAAAAAACGTTATTTTGGTCCAAATCCTATTTTTTTCTTGGTTATTAATTTTTTTCATCGATTTAAATGTAATAACGTATAACATGTGATATAAAAAATTGTTGTATGTGTTCTGATCTATCAGAAAAAAATAGTTTCAAGGAGCTGGCCTGAGATATAATTTTCTTACAGCGTTATACTGAAAAGTAATTCATGGCAAAAAAAACGTTATTTTGGTCCAAATCCTATTTTTTTCTTGGTTATTAATTTTTTTCATCGATTTAAATGTAATAACGTATAACATGTGATATAAAAAATTGTTGTATGTGTTCTGGTCTATCAGAAAAAAATAATTTCAAGAAGCTGGCCTGAGATATAATTTTCTTACAGCGTTATACTGAAAAGTAGTTCTTTGCGAATTACGATATTTTGGTACATATCCTAATTTTTTCTTGGTTATTAATTTTTTTCATCGATTTAAATGTAATAACGTATAACATGTTATATAAAAAATTGTTGTATGTGTTCTGATCTATCAGAAAAAAATAATTTCAAGGAGCTGGCCTGAGATATAATTTTCTTACAGCGTTATACTGAAAAGTAATTCATGGCAAAAAAACGTTATTTTGGTCCAAATCCTATTTTTTTCTAGGTTATTAATTTTTTTCATCAATTTAAATGTAATAACGTATAACATGTTATATAAAAAATTGTTGTATGTGTTCTGATCTATCAGAAAAAAATAGTTTCAAGGAGCTGGCCTGAGATATAATTTTCTTACAGCGTTATACTGAAAAGTAATTCATGGCAAAAAAACGTTATTTTGGTCCAAATCCTATTTTTTTCTTGGTTATTAATTTTTTTCATCGATTTAAATGTAATAACGTATAACATGTGATATAAAAAATTGTTGTATGTGTTCTGGTCTATCAGAAAAAAATAATTTCAAGAAGCTGGCCTGAGATATAATTTTCTTACAGCGTTATACTGAAAAGTAGTTCTTTGCGAATTACGATATTTTGGTACATATCCTAATTTTTTCTTGGTTATTAATTTTTTTCATCGATTTAAATGTAATAACGTATAACATGTTATATAAAAAATTGTTGTATGTGTTCTGATCTATCAGAAAAAAATAATTTCAAGGAGCTGGCCTGAGATATAATTTTCTTACAGCGTTATACTGAAAAGTAATTCATGGCAAAAAAACGTTATTTTGGTCCAAATCCTATTTTTTTCTTGGTTATTAATTTTTTTCATCAATTTAAATGTAATAACGTATAACATGTTATATAAAAAATTGTTGTATGTGTTCTGGTCTATCAGAAAAAAATAATTTCAAAGAGCTGGACTTAGATATAATTTTCTTTCAGCCTTATACTGAAAAGTAGTTCTTTGCGAATTACGATATTTTGGTACAAATCCTATTTTTTTCTTTGTTATTATTTTTTTTTATCGATTTAAATGTAATAACTTACAACATGTTATATAAAAAATTGTTGTATGTGTTCTGATCTTTCAGAAAAAAATAATTTCAAGAAGCTGGCCTGAGATATAATTTTCTTACAGCGTTATACTGAAAAGTAGTTCTTTGCGAATTACGATATTTTGGTACATATCCTAATTTTTTCTTGGTTATTAATTTTTTTCATCGATTTAAATGTAATAACGTATAACATGTTATATAAAAAATTGTTGTATGTGTTCTGATCTATCAGAAAAAAATAATTTCAAGGAGCTGGCCTGAGATATAATTTTCTTTCAGCCTTATACTGAAAAGTAGTTCTTTGCGAATTACGATATTTTGGTACAAATCCTATTTTTTTCTTTGTTATTATTTTTTTTTATCGATTTAAATGTAATAACTTACAACATGTTATATAAAAAATTGTTGTATGTGTTCTGATCTTTCAGAAAAAAATAATTTCAAGAAGCTGGCCTGAGATATAATTTTCTTACAGCGTTATACTGAAAAGTAGTTCTTTGCGAATTACGATATTTTGGTACATATCCTAATTTTTTCTTGGTTATTAATTTTTTTCATCGATTTAAATGTAATAACGTATAACATGTTATATAAAAAATTGTTGTATGTGTTCTGATCTATCAGAAAAAAATAATTTCAAGGAGCTGGCCTGAGATATAATTTTCTTACAGCGTTATACTGAAAAGTAATTCATGGCAAAAAAAACGATATTTTGGTACATATCCTATTTTTTTCTTAGTTATTAATTTTTTTTATCGATTTAAATGTAATAACGTACAACATGTTATATAAAAAATTGTTGTATGTGTTCTGATCTATCAGAAAAAAATAATTTGAAAGAACTGGCCTGAGATATAATTTTCTTACAGCGTTATACTGAAAAGTAATTCATGGCAAAAAAACGTTATTTTGGTCCAAATCCTATTTTTTTCTTGGTTATTAATTTTTTTCATCGATTTAAATGTAATAACGTATAACATGTGATATAAAAAATTGTTGTATGTGTTCTGATCTATCAGAAAAAAATAGTTTCAAGGAGCTGGCCTGAGATATAATTTTCTTACAGCGTTATACTGAAAAGTAATTCATGGCAAAAAAACGTTATTTTGGTCCAAATCCTATTTTTTTCTTGGTTATTAATTTTTTTCATCGATTTAAATGTAATAACGTATAACATGTGATATAAAAAATTGTTGTATGTGTTCTGGTCTATCAGAAAAAAATAATTTCAAGAAGCTGGCCTGAGATATAATTTTCTTACAGCGTTATACTGAAAAGTAATTCATGGCAAAAAAACGTTATTTTGGTCCAAATCCTATTTTTTTCTTGGTTATTAATTTTTTTCATCGATTTAAATGTAATAACGTATAACATGTGATATAAAAAATTGTTGTATGTGTTCTGATCTATCAGAAAAAAATAGTTTCAAGGAGCTGGCCTGAGATATAATTTTCTTACAGCGTTATACTGAAAAGTAATTCATGGCAAAAAAACGTTATTTTGGTCCAAATCCTATTTTTTTCTTGGTTATTAATTTTTTTCATCGATTTAAATGTAATAACGTATAACATGTGATATAAAAAATTGTTGTATGTGTTCTGGTCTATCAGAAAAAAATAATTTCAAGAAGCTGGCCTGAGATATAATTTTCTTACAGCGTTATACTGAAAAGTAGTTCTTTGCGAATTACGATATTTTGGTACATATCCTAATTTTTTCTTGGTTATTAATTTTTTTCATCGATTTAAATGTAATAACGTATAACATGTTATATAAAAAATTGTTGTATGTGTTCTGATCTATCAGAAAAAAATAATTTCAAGGAGCTGGCCTGAGATATAATTTTCTTACAGCGTTATACTGAAAAGTAATTCATGGCAAAAAAACGTTATTTTGGTCCAAATCCTATTTTTTTCTTGGTTATTAATTTTTTTCATCAATTTAAATGTAATAACGTATAACATGTTATATAAAAAATTGTTGTATGTGTTCTGATCTATCAGAAAAAAATAGTTTCAAGGAGCTGGCCTGAGATATAATTTTCTTACAGCGTTATACTGAAAAGTAGTTCTTTGCAGGTTTTTTTTTTTTTTTGATATAATTATATATACATTACAGGTACATGTTTATATGTATTGTATTGGTTAATATAATATTATGTATCTATATGTTATTTTTTTTATGAATTATAATAAATAGGTACAATATATTATAATTGTTTGTATTTATATTGTATAGTCATAGTTTGTATTTTTCGTAAATTATTTCTTAAGTTGTGTAATAGGGTTTTCACTTATAGCCGCCCAACGTCAGGTCTGCAATCCACCGCAGGTGGATTGCCTACTTGATATGCTGTAGCACATTGTCCGCGATCCGACGAATTCGGATTGCCTACCTAGGTGGCTAATTGGATGTTAATCGATTTTGACTTGAGATGACTGACTTGCTAGACAATCCAACTCGGGTTTTGACTTTACACTTTTTACATAAGAAAGAGCCACCGGACATGCGACGGCACATACCACTCTATCCGCCGCAGGTGGATTGCTTATTTTTGTTTTGTCTTAGATGGGTAATGACTGATTTGCTGGACACTCTAACATGCAGATTTTCGAATTAACATTTTCTTACACGTACAAAAAAAGCACCGGACATACGCTGGGGGGTAGTATCATCATTGAATTGCCGGTTTTCGTGGGTCATGGGAGATTTCTAGACACTGAATCTTGACTTTCAAACGTTCCCACCTTCGAAACGAGACCGCCAAAGAGCCAGGCCATATCAGAAATTCTTATCACCTTCTAATGTGTAAGTGCGACATTTATAATTCGAGTGTGTCTCCAAAATCGGTACTCACTTACAACTAACACGGTCAAGGGGTCCCACTATTTTTTCGATTATTCACCTATCTACGCAACTAACGGAGTCCGCAATCCACCGCAGGTGGATTGCATACCTGGTGATATACGCTTCGCATATAGTCCGCGATCCGACGCAGTCGGATCGCCTACCTATGTGATTTTATAACTGATAGCTAGACATTGATAAACCTATCGACTCTACACTTTTTAACAATGTTAACAACCAAAAGCAGCGGAGAAATGGGAGATGATCCTGGATATCGTATCCAGCCTATCCATTTACAACGTTCGTGACGGATTGCTAGACGCTCAAACTTTTAAACATTCCCGCCAAAGCGCCAAGCCTTATCTCCAATCCATATCACTAATCCTTATCAGAAATCCTAAACTTTCGTCTTACAGCTTTTGCGACTTTTATAACTCCAACGACATTGTCTCCAAAATTGGTACCCACTCTCAGCGAGTCCAACTTTCCCAGAGTTTCACTTAGAGCTAGTAGAAATATAAAAGAGTAGAATGATTATTCAATTGAATCATAGATTAGCATTTTTAGCAATACGTAGAAATATAAGGAAGTCATAAAATGCGTGGGCCGGAACGCTGGTCACACACATCACATCCGTGAGCCGGGATACAGTATCTATAGGCAGGGGGTACGGGGAACTTCATATATAAGGGAGCCCGAATCGGCCTGTTTTCAGACGTGTACTACCACCCATTAGTGCAAGCACCTTCACGCCACTCTGTACGAGCATATTTTGGACTTAGAAAAATTATCAACAATATAATAAAATTCACAATAAAACAACAACTGTCTTTTATTTATTATCAACCACGACTACAACATCAAACAAACTGTCTGCGACCCGCAACGATAATATCTCGGCAGCCACTTATCTGCTATTAGAACTACGATAGTAGGTACCAAGCTGTCGAGAACATTACACTGGCGCAGTCGAAAAAGGAGGTTCAAGGAGTTTCAAGACGAGGCGAGCAGTCAAAGCGGTGGATTTAAAATTCCAAAGGCGAGTCTAGCAGTCAAGGTGGCTACATTCAACTTCGGAGATCCAGTACCGACGCAGCGGCTACACCACGTCAAGCAGCTCCACGGAGGTAACAGTCAAGGTCTGATCAACCAAGGCGACTCCGGAATCAACGAACAAATTCAAGACGGGCCAGCAGTCAATCAAGGAAAATGAACACAGCAGTGGCAACAACGTTGTTGTGAGTATATTAATTAAGTGAAGATAGATAATTAAAATTAGAATTGTATAGCTTGAAGTGCACGTCTCACGTTGATACATATATATCAGCGTTTATTTTATACTTGGTGGTGGTGTAAAATATTAGGGAAAAATATTCGAATAAAATTAAATAAAGAGAAAAAAAAATAGGAAACAAGCTTGAGAAGAACTATATACGTATTTTATGATAGACAGCTGTAGACTGATCTAGGATTTTTATGGTAAATAGACGGCAAGGACCGATCTAAGATTTTTTGTGATAGACAGCTGTAGACTGATCTAGGATTTTTATGGTAAATAGACGGCAAGGACCGATCTGAGATTTTTGTGGTAAGCAGCAGGGACTGACCTAAGTATTTTATGGTATTTTGTGATAGGCAGCAGGGACTGACCTAAGTGTTTTATGATATTTTGTGATAGACAGCGGAGACTGATCTAATAAATTAAAGTAGACAGCGATAGGCTGATCTAGGAAATTGATGCACGCGCGTAGCATTTTTTAATTATATATGAGAATAATTGATTAAAGTGAAATATTGAATTTTGAATTGAAATATAATTGTTGAAAGAATTTAAGTGATATATATTGAAAAAAAAAGAGATTTTGAATTAAAAGGCAGTAGATGACCTTATTAAAGTAATTGACGTCAAATTTTGAAAAGTTTTAAAAAAAAAAAAAGAGGGAGATTAATTATAGGGGCGCCCTAGGATAAGAAATAGTATAACATTACTAAGAATAAGTTGATAGAATAATTGTTAGAAATCAAAAGAATTTTTTAGAGTTTAGAAGATAGGTAAAGCGCGTAAATTAGGAAATTAAATCATTTAGGAAAAATTAGTAATAAGACTTTTATAATCTATAGTCTATAAAAATAGGGGATAGGAAGTCGAATATTATTGGAGGGATTTACGGAGTAGCTAACCGGGGAATTTTTTGTTATAATATTCGAGCGTAGTACGAGCGCGTACGCATAAAAACATCGCGGAACAGGGCGAGGGAACCGGGTGAGGGGATACCGTATCGAAATTTAACACGCGTAACATAGGCGGTCGAACGTTTTACGTGTTATTAGATAGGTACTCATCCATGTCCAACGTACGACGCGCGTTTACGTAATTTCATTTTAATATTTGTGCATGATAATTTATTTTATAAGTAATAATTTTTACGTATTATTAATTTTGGTGACGGTAGTTACGTATTATTAGTTTATAAATCAATAATAGTATATACATGTAGAGTAAATACTGTTGGTAATCACTCACGCGGATATAATATTAATAAATTTAGTAGATATAATTTATAAGTACCTAGTAGATATAATTTATTATAAATTATATATATGTAATGTTTAGATAAATATATGTCAGAATCCGATAGTTCAGATATTGATACTAGTTCTGCGGACAGTTCAATAAAAGTTGAAAATTATAAATCTAGGAAAGAATTAAAAGAGGCAGTTTTAAAAGACGCTGTAAAGAAAGAATTTTTAGAGCAAACTAGGAAACACATAGTTAAAACTGAAAAAACTGTTAGGAAAAATTTAGTAAGAACACATAGTTTAACAGAACAGATAGGTACCACGCCACGAAAACAAACCGTAGGTCGTTTAGGTACTAGGTCAGACTCAAGCGTAATTCACATGCAGTTAGAGTCAGTGGTTAAGAAAAAAACGAGTAAAATGGATTTAGATAAAGCAATTGCTATGATACCTATTTGCACGGGCAAAAAGGACGTAGCTGAATTTATAAATATTTGTGAAATCGCAATTAAAGAAACAACGGAAGCAGATACACCGATATTATTAAAAATAATTACTTCTAAGTTAACGGGAAATGCGTTAGAAGTAACAAAATATCGAAATTTAGAAACATGGGGAGCAATAAAAACAATATTAGAAGGGGCATTCGAACAAAAAGTATCGGAGAGGGCCCTATCAATAGCTTTAAACACGGCACGTATGGCCGAGGGAGAAAGTGTAGCAAAATTCGCTAGTAGAATCGAAGAGTTATATTATAAACTCTGCGCGGCAAGTACGGTAGGTCTAGCTCAGGCCGAGGCAGATATAGTGAAAAAACAAACAAAGAAACAGGCAATGATCATATTTATGACAGGGTTACCTCATCACCTATATACAGTACTGAAAAGTCGAAATCCCAGTACATTGGAACAATGTTTCAAAACGGCGATCGATGAGATGCTCGAATATGAGTCAAAAGTAGAAATGGACAAATTGCAGAGACAAATCGGTAATGGAAACAGGCAGACGTCAATAACGAGGAAAAACGACAAAATGGTGGTAATACAAATAACGCAGTTAATCGCGGAGGAAACGGTAATTCAAATCAAAGCAATAGAAATAATAATTTCAACGGGTATAACAACCGATATGTTAATCACAACAACCGCAATAACTATGGGAATAATAATCAGAGCGGATATGGCTCACACATGGTTAATCGCGGCGGTCATCGAGGCGGAAACGGCTATGGACGGAATTTCAATGGCAATAATGTACAACAAAATAATATTAACCGAGGCACCGGATGCTACACTTGTGGTAGATCTAATCACATAGCACGAGATTGCTGGAGCAATCGACCTAATGCGCAACAAAATACGTATAACAATAATCGTGTAAGCGGCACGCGCCATGCGAACAACAGCAATAATGTTCGTAGGGACAATAACAATACTCAGGGCGTACTTTGCAGTTACTGCAATAAGATAGGTCATGAAATTTCAAACTGTTATACAAAACAGAAAAACGAAAGAAGCACGTCGGGAAACGCCAACGGACCATCACCAGTGGGAGTCAGATTGGTCCAAGAAATAGTTCAAGACCCACACACAGGATTTTCCACATCACAGCAAAATTAATAGACAACCACATTACTTTAGAATCACCCAGTTTTAATAAGAGTCAAATTAAATTATTAGTCGATACTGGGGCGGATCTAAATATAATCAAAATTAATGCATTAAAAGGAAACACTGAAATTAACGAAAACGAAAAAATTTATTTGAAAGGCATCAATGAAAAAATAGTTTCTACAATAGGAAAAACAGAAATAGAATTAATAATTAATAATGAAGCATTCGAAACACAATTTTATGTTGTAAACAATATTTTTCCGATTTTGGCAGACGGAATAATTGGTAATAAATTTCTAATAGATAATCATGCAGTAATAGACGTCGCTAATAACACGCTAACAATAAATAATAATAAAACCGGAAGCGATAGTGACATCTGTTTTACATTAAAACCGCGCTCAGAAACAATAGTACAAATCGATATACCCGATACAGAAATGAATAATAAAAATATTTTAATTAATAAACAAGAATTAATACCGGGCGTATATTGCGCAAATATTTACAATACAGTCAAAAACAACAAAACTACAATAAGCATATTAAATATATCTGATATGACGCAGGAAATAAATGTAGGTCAAGTGCGTAATATTTCATACGACACGGATGTTTTGACAGATAGCGTACGGTGTATAAACACAATTGACACTGAACGCTCGCGTCGGGTCAGGGCGTTGATACGTACTGATCATCTTAAAGTTCACGAATATAATTCGATAATAAAAATATGTGAACATTACGCGGACATTTTCTATTTAGAAGGGGACAATCTTACGTGTACTACGGCAGCAGAACACGTAATAAAGGTTCCTAAGGATTTGAAACCGATTTATAAAAAACCATATCGTTTACCGTTTTCACAACAACCGGAGATAGAAAAACAAATAGGTCAAATGATGAAAGATGAAATCATAGAAAGATCAATGAGTCCGTTTAACGCACCATTAATATTAGTCAAAAAGAAGGAGGACGCCTCGGGGAAACAAAAATTCAGAATAGTTATCGATTTTAGGGCACTTAATGAAGTAACTTTAAATAAATTTCACCCATTACCAAATATAACGGAAATATTAGACCAATTAGGACAATGTCAACTGTTCAGTTTGATAGACTTGAAATCGGGGTATTTTCAGGTACCTTTGGCTAAAGAATCAAAAAAACTTACGGCATTTTCGACGGGACAAGGGCATTATCAATTTAAACGACTAGTTATGGGTCTAAGTTCAGCTCCGGCGACATTTCAAAAAATGATGACAAACGTGTTATCAGGGTTAATAGGAATGAAGTGTTTAGTATACCTGGATGACATAATAGTGTATGCTAAAAATTTACAAGACCACAATGAAAAATTAATAAACGTATTCGAGAGATTACGTATACACAATCTAAAAATAGAACCGGACAAATGTAGTTTTTTACAACGGGAATGTTTATTTTTAGGTCATGTAATTAGTGACGAAGGAATCAAACCGGACCAAGTGAAAGTTAAATCTGTAAAAGATTTTCCGGTTCCTAAAAACGTTAAGCAAATAAAAAGTTTTTTAGGACTTAGTGGGTATTATAGAAAATTCATAGAAAACTATAGTGCTATTGCTAATCCAATAGTGAAATTATTAAGAAAAGACGTAAAGTTCAATTGGGACGAAGACTGTCAAAAAGCTTTCGATAAATTAAAAGAAATATTATGTTCAGAACCAATTCTACAATATCCGGATTTTACAAAACAATTTATACTAACGACAGACGCTAGCGGTAGGGCGCTAGGTGCAATATTATCTCAAGGTAAAATAGGATCGGATTTACCAATAGCTTACAGTTCTAGAACTTTAAACCGGGCGGAATGTAATTATTCGGCAACGGAACTGGAATGTTTGGCGATTATATTCGGCGTAAAAACATTTCGACCGTATTTATATGGTAGAAAATTTACAATTCTTACGGACCATAGGCCTTTGTCATGGCTATTTAATTTAAAAGACCCATTATCCCGATTGGCAAGGTGGAGACTACAATTGGAGGAGTACGAATATGAGATAGTATACAAAATGGGCAAGTTAAACACCAATGTCGACGCGTTATCGCGTATGTATAATGTTATGGAAATTACGGATGAAAGTTATGATAATTTTATGCAAAAATTCGAAACAACAGTAATATCTAATAAAGACGTTAAGGAAGTACACGGCGAACTAATAAATAGTCCGTCGGAGTACCACATAGTATCTGAAATCGAAAAATATTATAATTTTCGATCAGGTATTAATTACGAATTAAAAATGAGATTTGGTAGAGACAAGCAATTAAAATCTCATAAAGATTTAGGCGACGTCGTAAAATTCAAAAGCGGAGATAGGTACATAATATTTTTAATAACAAAAACGAAAAAGAAACAATTAGCCACGTACCAAAATTTACACGTTGCTTTACTGAATCTTAAGTATTTTTTGTGAATTTATAAATTTTATTATAGCAAATAACAAAGTAGCTTAATTAACACACTAAAGTAAATATATATAAAAAAAAAAAAAAAAAAGTAACGCTAGATATTAATAATTAACTAATAGAATACCACAAATAGTAATTTTAATTGCATTAATTTCAGGAAAAAAAAAGAGAAAGAAATAACATTAGGAATCGGGCGGTAAATAAATAATAGGGGCATATTTTGTCTATTTTATTGGAGACTGACAAATGGTGCACTATTATGCACCGAACGGTTTGACCACTTAAGAGAAATGTTGGAATTTGATCGTTTGGTGATTGGTTGGGAAAATCGTGTGAATAGCAGATTTTTTTTGACGGGATCACCAAGGGACCAAATGGCCATAATAACTCACAATAAGAAATTACAAAATCTTATTAGTTTAGCCAGTGTCGCGGGAGGATGCTTTGATTTGCAGCACACTCTGGCGACACGGGTTCAATTAGCAAGATGAGATCATTACGAAAATAGAATAAAATAGAATCGATTTAATACTAGTCTTGATCATGTAATAAAACTTGAATACAATAGTTTATTGTTGGTCTGGACCTGTAGTAAAAAGATACAATCTAATTACAGTATAGGGATAGTAATATTAACTAGGCATAAAATATAATGATAAAGCGATTAATGGAAAATATATATATAGAAGCAAACGGAATGAAAAAAAAAAAAAAAGAAAGTTAGGAACATATTAGCATATATTGGCGTAATTAACATGGTGATGGAATAAGAAATATATTAATCTAATTTATTTAAAATATAATTAACATGGTAATGGAAAATAAAATATAGTAAACACCACTATTTTATCATATATATATATATTAGTAGGATAAAAAAGAGAGTTCTGGAACCCCAGCCTGCTGGCTCAGCCCTATACCTGATGGCTCAACCCGCGAAACCCGTTGCTCAACCCATATACATCTATTATACACCTCTGCTCAACCCATATCACATACGTACACGACATTCCCCCCCCCGCTACCCCGCTCTTCATATACCCCCCACCATCAATCACGCACTTGTACGATATTCCCCCCACCACTCTTCCCTATCATTTAACCGCGGAAAATAATTTAAAAATTTTTTCGCCGAACCGGGATTCGAACTCAAACAGGTCGTTTCCCATACGACAACCACACCACTGCGCAACTTACTCGCTTATGATTACAAGGTATATTCTATCTCATTTAACTGGTGTTTACGACAATCGTTCACATACGTACGAGATGTATAATTTCCCCCACCACCACCACAACCACTATACCTTACAAAGGGCCGCCGCGAACGCGCGCGAGCCCGCCACCGCGTTATCATACCTATGTTATCAGTTATCACATCTATAAATACCTACATACGCACTTACGTACAAACACACATACATACATACATACATACATACATATATATATATATACATACATACATATATACACGTTATACATCTCAAACAAACACACATTCAAATATATTATAATATAGTCTACATATAATATACATAGGTACTTACATATATATATAAACAATTATACACACATCATTATCACAGTGACTTGAACATATAATATTCCACTGATATTTCTAACAATAAACATTCTATAATTTCCCCCCCCCCCCCCACCACCACCACCACCACCAACACCACCAACGCTACACCTTACAAAGGGCCGCCGCGAACGCGCACGAGTCCGCCACCGCGTTATCATATCTATGTTATCAGTTATCACATCTATAAATACCTACTTACATACGCACTTAGTATTGTGCCGACAGTCGTCGCGAACACACGCGTGTGCTTCGTGTCGTCGTTATTGTGCGCTATCGCGGGTCGTTCCGCTTATCTTAATTAATACATGTTATTATACATCGCTGCGTTATTCGATATCTTATCGTGGCGGCTCAGACCGTCGTCCAGCAATGGATTCGACGAACAACACTACTACGGCGACAACATTAATTTCCGTCGACCAAGCAATACTGGTACGTATGCAAAATGAAAATGAAACATTGCATAAACTTGTAATGGAATTACAAGCGAGTAATGCACAATTACAGAGCCAACTACTAGACATCCAAGTGAGTAATACTATTACCAATAATACTAATACTACCACTGCTATAAGTAAAAACGTACATAATGGAGCTGGCCACAGCTCAGTGATTAGTTCAAACGCGCAGACAAAACACACCCAACTAACAGATAATGATGTCATTCAATCAGTACCAAAAATATACAAACCACCACCAATCACAGCATGTGGTGTTAACGATATACAAAACTTAGTTACTATTTTAACTCGCGAAGAAGTCGCCGGCCACGAACAGCAACTAAAAACTTTCGCTAACGGTGACATAAAAATCTCTACAGAGGACGAACAGCAGTTTAGACGAACACTAAAAGCTCTTGAAATCAACAAAATCGAGTTTCATAGATTTCAATTGAAAGCTGAAAAAAAATTCCGGGTCGTAATACGTGGATTGCACCCAGAAACTGACATATGTGAAATCAAAAGAGACCTACTCGACAAAGGGTTTCCCGCTTGTGATGTCTCAAACATTCAAATTAAAAAAAAACTCAATCCCAATGATAAAAACAGTGAAACCAAGCGTATAAGATTGCCTTTATTTTTCGTAGACCTAGTTCCACAAGGAAACAATAAAGATATTTACAAGTTAGATAGTCTATGTTATCATAAAATCAAAATAGAACCACCAAGGAAGAAAAAAGATGTGCCACAGTGTAAAAACTGTCAGTCTTTTGGCCATACACAAAATTACTGCCACAAAAAACCAGTGTGTGTAAAATGTAGTGAAGATCATAGAACAGAAGACTGCCAAAAGTCAAAAAAATCAAAAGCTAAATGTGCTAATTGTGGTGAAGCTCACACAGCAAACTGGAAGGGCTGCTCTGCCTACAAAAAGGCAGAAGAAAGAGTACACCCAAAAAAGATCACTGCAGTACAACGCATTCAACAAAAACCAACGAAAACTGTCACAGCGGCCATCTCTTATGCACAGATGACAAGCTCTCCTAATATTAATACAACGCCTCAAACGTCCAATCAGCAACAACAGTCCAACGTAAACGACCCCTCGTTATTAGATATTTTATCTGCACTTACTAATATAACAAAATCGCTAGAAAAAGTCACATCTAGACTGGATAGATTAGAAAGTAATCAATCTAAGTCTAACAACAAAAGTCAAAAGAAAAAGTAATGAATCGCATATTGCGAATCATAGCATGGAACGCCAATGGGCTTGTTCAGCGCAAACAAGAACTCGATGACTTCTTGCACAATGAAAACATTGATATTGCTCTAGTATCAGAAATACATTTTACACCTTGGACTGTTCTAAAAATCAGAAATTATAATATCTATACCACTCTCCATCCTAGCGGTAAAGCTCGTGGAGGTACAGCGATATTTATAAAAGAATCCATTAAACATTTCGAGTTAGAAGAACACTCGCAATTATATTTGCAAGCCACAACCGTTAGGGTCAATGATGGAAACAATGACCTTACGGTTACGGCTATCTACTGCCCACCACAGGGAGGTGCAGATGAAACTAAATTCACTGACTTCTTCCGCAAGCTAGGAAATAGATTCATTGTTGGTGGAGACTACAATGCAAAACACACTCACTGGGGATCAAGACTAATCACCCAGAAAGGACGTGCCCTGTTCAAGACAATTAATACTATCAACGCTGGAACTATCTCCACCAGAAAACCAACTTACTGGCCAACCGACCCGAATAAGATACCTGACCTATTAGATTTTTTCGTGGTTAAAAATATCTCACCTAACTACGTTGAAGTTGAGGGACTAATAGAATTATCGTCCGACCATATTCCTGTGTTACTTTCACTAAGTTCAAATGTCATTATGAAAGAACGGAAAATCTTTCTCACAAACAAAAGAACAGATTGGGACCTCTTTAGGACTACCCTCGAAGAAACCACCACGCTTTCAGTGAAGTTAAAAACACCATCAGACATTGAAGTGGTAGTACAAAAACTAACTAAGGATATCACGGAAGCAATAAAAGTGGCAACACCAATAATTCCAGGAGGAAATAACCGAGAGATCACCTACCCGCTTGAAATTAGAGAACTAGTTCAACAAAAGCGTAAGGCGAGAAGAACCTGGCATAGAACTCGACATCCAGAGGATAAAACTAATTGGAACCGTATTAGTAAAATATTACGTGACAAAATTAACGAAATGAAAAACGAAACATTTAAATCGTACTTGAGTGGCCTATCTGCAACGGATGATACCGATTACTCATTATGGAAAGCCACAAGACGCATTAAAAGACCTCATACCCACGTGCCACCTATTCGAAAAATAGATGGTACTTGGGCACGCAGTGAGCAAGACAAAGCTGAAGTATACGCCCAATACCTTGAGAATGTATTTCAACCAAATGATATCGCATCCGAACTCGATGTAATACAATGCCCACCACTCAACGAAATAAGAGAAAAAATACGGTTTTTCACACCTCTAGAAGTCGCCCATGAAATCGATAACAACATCAACCCAAAAAAGGCACCTGGTTTCGACGAGATCAGCCCACGCATACTTAAAGAGTTACCAAAGAAGACGATTATCCTTTTGACACATATTTACAACGCAATCTTACGACTCGAAAGTTTCCCTATGCAATGGAAAAAGGCGCAAGTGATCATGCTACTAAAACCAGGTAAGCCACCAGAACAAGCTACCTCGTACAGACCAATATCGCTTCTCCCAAGCATGTCAAAGCTCTTTGAAAAACTACTTCTTAAACGCTTAAAACCTCTTATAGAAGCAAGACACCTTATACCAGACCATCAGTTTGGATTTAGGAACAAACATTCTACTATTGAACAAGTTCATCGAGTCACCAATGTAATAAGCAAGGCTTTTGAGGAAAAAAAATACTGCTGCGGAGTGTTTCTAGATGTAGCCCAAGCCTTTGATAAGGTTTGGCACAAAGGACTACTTATAAAACTACGAGAGCAACTACCACACACATGGTGTGCACTCTTAGAATCTTATTTGACCGAAAGACAATTTAGAGTTGTACACGAAGAAGCGATCACAAGTTGGAAAAACACACTAGCAGGAGTTCCACAAGGTAGTGTACTGGGACCAATCCTTTATCTACTCTACACAGCTGACATCCCAACCAATGGTAACTCAATGACAGCTATGTTTGCTGACGACACTGCAATTTTAGCAACAAGCAGTAATCAACAGACTGCGACCGAAAACGTACAGGCCTCAATCAATCACATCTCTAATTGGACAAGGAAATGGAAAATCAAGATTAATAAAGATAAGTCAATGCACGTAAATTATACAATACGTAAAACTGAAAATCTCCGAATTTTGCTGGATGACACGTCAATTCCACAAAAAGACTCAGTGAAATATCTGGGTATGCACCTTGATTCTCGCCTTAACTGGAAGCATCACGTCCGTCAAAAAAAACTACAAATTCAAGAAAAAATGCGCAAACTATACTGGTTAGTTGGAAGACGTTCCACACTAGACCTGACGAGCAAACGGCTTTTATATATAGCTATTATCAAACCGATATGGACTTATGGCATACAACTGTGGGGTTGTGCCAGCAAATCCAACATCGAAGTCATCCAACGCTGTCAGAATATCGCCCTTCGTACCATTGTTGCAGCATACCGGTACGACAGGAATGAAATCATCCATCGAGACTTGAATATATCATCCATCCAAGATGAAATCAAAAAGTTTGCCAACAAACATGCGAAAAAACTCGAGCTGCATCCCAATGCAAGTGCAAAACAACTTCTTGACAACTCGCAAGACATTAGACGACTCAAACGCTTAAAGCCATATGACCTAGTTTAAGTAACGTAAGCTAAGGTAAGGGACTATCTCACCGGAGGTACAACCCCAAACATGTTAACGCATAATATATAAGTAATCATTGTCACTTACTCATAATATTATCGTATACTACCCTTTATGTATTGTATTTATAAAGACTTTCGGTCGTTTAAATAAAGATGCCATTGGCAGTTTAAAAAAAAAAAAAAAAAAAAAACATACGCACTTACGTACAAACACACATACACATACATACATACATATATACATACATACAAACACACACGTTATACATCTCAAACAAACACATTCAAATATATTATAATATAGTATACATATAATATACATAGGTACTTACATATATCTAAACAATTATACACACATCATTATCACAAACCCCTGAACATATTATTATACAATTTATATACTTATTACTTACATATCAATAAAACGCATCATATAAATATGATATAACCATACATATACAAACTATAATATACTATTAAACATTATACAGTACTCTTCAGTTTTCATTCTGAACTTATATATACATACATACAAACACACATACATACATACACACATACACATACATGCATACATACATACATACATACATACATACATACATATACATACATACATACCCACATACACATACATACATACATACATATATACGAACATACGTTATGCTCATAATATAATATAAGGTACCTACAACATCACACATACCTATATACAAATATTATACCATAATATTATATACTTATTACTTACATATCAATAAAACTCATAGGTATATTTATTCATATAAATATGATATAACCATACACATACAAACTATAATATAGTATTACACACCATACAGTACTCATCAGTTTTCATACTGAACTTATATAATAATATTTACAACACACACAAGCTCAACATATAGATTATATACCATATCATACATAGGTACACGCATACATGCATAGATACATACATTCATATCACATCACATCACACACACACACACACACACACACACACACACACACACACACGATTCCAGTATTCCATATAGTATACAAACAAGCCGCCCAGTCCTTCGTTATACATGGGAATAAATCTCAAACACACACACACACACACACAGACATAAACTTGTAAAAATATTTATTTTCAAAATAAACACGTCGGAATATAGGTACATTCGCTTGCATTCACACATTCCTCTCCCCCACAACATACGGAAATATGAATTATAATATATATATATATGTATATATGGTCAATCGTTTAATCGTTTACAGATGATGATGAGTTTCATTCACACATTTCTCTAGCACAACACACTTACACTCATATACCCATAGGATAGTTCATACATATTTAGATACTTACATAGTCGCATAATATTATATACATACATACACACATTCATCAGGTATCACAAACACCCAAACATATTATAATATATATGTATATGCAGTATTCATATATATTTAGTTTATGTACATATATTCACACATACAACATCACAAACACACACACACAACCAAACATATTATACAGCTTAGGTACATATCAATATATTAAGACACAAAAGTCATACTTACAAAAAACATAGTCGCAATTACGTAGATGCATTTAAACATTCCAATCCATCCACCCTAGAAAGTATTTTCACCCCCGCCATCCCTCGTCAATTACGACTACAAAATTGTAATTCCTATTAAAATACATAGATCTAACTATTTTATACAGCTCAAAGGATTACTCGACAACATACACAAAATTATATATTTATGACACACAATATTATGAATTTGTGTAACTAGTAGGTATACTGACTAAGGAGAATAGAGGATATCGACTCTGAGGGTCTTGGACGTCGTCTTTGAGTATATAGTTTGGTCACTAAATGCAAAAATTATAGTATCCTATTTCGACTTCACCGTTTATATACCTACTACAATTATTTTAATGTTTGAAATAATACAAAATTTAATCTAATATATTTGAATTAAACACAAATATGCTTATACTTATTTTTCATTTTAATATTTTAATTTTTGTGTAAAATAAAAACAACCGTGATATTTAAAAACAAGTTGTAACAATTATAAATATAATAATATAACATATTTATATGTTTCATAACACTTATGTATATAATACGAACTCTACCTTATGTACGATTAACTGCTAATCGATACATTAATATTAAAACACACACACATAATTGCAAGGCCTATGACCAACACACACCACGGATTAGTAAAGCAGTTCACTATACACCTCATATCTCAATACACACTACGACTATGTATGACTACGATACAGTCACATATTATAATAGAACATAGCTATATTTGCGAGTATTATTATTATTTGTCAGTGCTTAGTAGACAATAAACCATAATTATAACTGAAATGGAATCTTAGTAATTTAAATATATTATTTAAGATTCTGATATTTACATATCTGCCCCTAACCTATGGTATTTATATCTATTGGATCCTACGATTCTCCCTGAATATATTATATTTAACTGATCGTCCCCCCGATCATGATACAAAGTTTTTTTATTTATTGGTAATAATGCTACATAAGGTTACACCACAGCCGTCTCAATCAACATTCGCCAAACACCCCGCACCAGCACCTACGCAATGTGAGACGTAGATTATTCTAATATTTATAGGAAATTAAATAATTTATATGAAACAAAAAGACACGATATATAAAAAGTATTTTCAATTATTAAAATAATATTAAGGTTTACAATAAATATTTACAAGGTTCTTACTTATCCATTAAATGGATTATAAAATTGTATCATTATCTGAGTAACATATATTTCTCGGTATTTCGTCATCTTCTAGGTAATAATATATAAAAACGTATATGATGCCTCATCCATATTATATATCCAATGGTATATTAATTTTCATATCTCCTTTATACTTTCGAACCAACGGATACATTATGTATCAAACAACGTCTTGATCAATTGTTATGTAATACATCTGAGAAAAACAACATTCATCAAGACTAGTCATGCATCTACATGTTTGTATGCTAATAAAACCTTAACTATTGTTAATCAACAATTGATATATTTTAAGAACGAATGAGAAAAACATACATGTAAAAGCCATATCACTTGTGTATTATTTATTTTTTACATTATGTATCACACCTACCATATTATTATTACACATATACCCCTCTTGATCACTAATCCTTAATCATTACCTATCACTTATTCTTGATCCCTTGATCCTCTGATCTCGTGTTCTATATTTTTCATACCTGTGCATGAGAAAACACATACACGAACGCGCATACAACAACTTACATATTATCAATAACCTGACCGACATATATATATATTAATTCATGCATGTACACGGGAAAAACACACACACCATTACCAGTCACAGTCACCACCAACGAAACACTCTCGAAAACATATTTTTTCACGCTTACATATGAGAAAACGCATGTGTGCTTGCACATCAACAACTTACATATCACTCAAGTGACCGATGCGTATATTTTATCAGCACATACGTACAACAGTCATATCACTTGTATAATATTTTTATTTTACCGTGTGCATACACACAGGCATATAACACCACCGCCATATATTATTGTATAAGTTATAATATCGGAAAATTAAGAACTATTAACAATATCTCTCATTTCAGCAGATACTTTATGCGGTTTATTACCTAAATTTAGAAATATACAATAATTAACGTCACATCTGTAGTACCTATCTTACCAACATCTTTATCAATTTAACAATTAAAAATTTTCATATTATTAGTCATTTTCCATACAGGCTCATGCTACAATGTGCATACATGTGGGAACATACATACATTCTTGTTATTGTATGTTTATATACACAATACTATCAGGCTAACCTATCCTGAATAATATTACAGATACTTATATTTTTAATCAATCATACATACATTGAAATATTGTATGAGATTACATTAGACTAAAATCATAGCTTATATATACATACATGGATTATAGGTATATACGAGAAAAAATAAATCTCTTTAACTGTTATTATTGTTATTATTATTCGTTTATTATTCGTCAAGTGTAGTGAGAATTATAATATATATATATATATATATATATATAACAATAAGTAAAAAAAAATAATACTAAAAACTATTACCAACCCATCACTTAGTTCTATAGTTACCTACATGAATACGCGATACCTAGTATGATATTATGAAAACCCACATTAAATCATATATACATATTCGATATTACAAACGCCTAAACATATTTTATAGTTAACATAACTATATATACATATAAACATTCATATATATATATAGGTACACATCAATAAGTCATCTACATAATATAGGCATACACATATATTACTTACATAGTAAGCACACACTTGTGTACCTATATCCTTACATATTTGATATTCTTATATATTTAAACAGTATTCATACATACATACATACATACATACATACATAGACTCGATTATTCCAAATAATAATTCACATAAAATATTTTCGGTATATAATTTATTCAATACCTGGATTCTTTAACATATATTAATTATTATATATTTACATTAGATAGGTACATGAAATATATCACAACGTCGCCGTGGATACTGATGTAACGATATCCAATATACAACAATTAAATGCAATATAGTACCTGATCATATATTATAATTTACTCATTTTTTCGTTAAATACGTAGGTAGAATTTATGCAGAAACCTAAAAATATACTCAACAATGTGAATATACATTAAAATGTACTGATTTTGATAAAAAAAAAAAAAAAAAAAAACATAGCTGTCTGTGTGTAAATACAGAAATCTTGCTAAAATAAGTAAAAATATCAAAATTGCAATAAAGCATATTATGGAAACATCATAATATTTTAGTAAAAAATGGGCAAAAATATCATAATTTCATTAAATAATATGTAATATTATAAAAAATATCATACCCATGTCTAGTTTATTACCATCAAAGGCATATATACAGTTTAGTTATTAAATGTATCTAAATGCATGACCATCACTATAACGAGTCATTATTACAAGTCTCAACATCCGAAACATATCGTTGCACTATAATATAATAGTTAATACATACATACATACATACACACACATACACACGTACATACATTTGCATACATATTTACTTAAACAGCATTCGTGCATACATATAGACGCGATTGATTATTTCAAATAATAATTTATATAAAATACTTTCGATATATACCTATTTTATTTAATACCTGAATTCTTAAACATATATTAATTATTATATATTTACAGTAGATACATGAAATATATCACAACGTCGCTGTGCATACTAATACTACAATTAAATGCAATATAATACCTACAAAATCATATTTAAATTCCATGGTATTCGATAATAAGAAAGATAATATTATATAGTTATTTTCATCACATATTAGCAAAAACAAAATAAAATGTACCTACGTCAAGCTGTGATAATCTTTCACTTATGATATCATATAGTAAACCATATATATTTCAATTATTTTTAACGCATATCTTACACAGATGGCCCAGCATTTATTTTATACAAAATAATAGGAGTTTATTATTACTTATACAGTTATATCTATACTACATGGATGCTTATCACTGATACTTTTCATGTATTAGGTATTCTATATGCTTACATTGTAAAATAATCATGAAATCGCTTGTGTATTACCTTCACAAGCTTGGAAATATATATATATATTTTTTTTTCTAGTGAAAATTGATAAAAATATCTTAATTTCTCCCAAATTATTATATTATGTATATTAATGTCGATAAAATCTTATACAAATATAATTTCTATGTCAAGGACATGTCTAAAATATCGAAAATCTTAATAATTACATATAACTATATGTAATTGTAGGTTAGACTAAAAAAAAAAATACAAAAATTAAATTAAAGGTCATGATCCATTATGACTCTTTACTTCATCCTTCACAGAGTGTAGATGAAGTAATCTTTAATCGTATTAAAGGTCATGATCCACTATGACTCATTACTTCATCGTTCACAGAGTGTAGATGAAGTAATCTTTAATTTAATTTTTGTATTTTTTTTTTTTTTTTTCGTCTAACCTACAGGAAACTAACCTAACCTAGTGGAGGGGTGGAGGGGGAAATATAGTCGTGCACGTATGCGAGTGATTGTGATTTCTGAATTCGAACCGTACGGATGTTAATTATGAATTGGATGATCTTTAATGTATCTTGAGTTAAACAGTTAACGTATGAAATCATAATATTATGTATAACGGTTTATGATGATAATGATAATAACTATATGTGTTTTTAATAAAATTACGATATTTGTATATGGATTTAGTATGAAAATAGTTTATATTTGAGGTATAAATATGCTGATGTTTATGAGAACTACAGAAATATAATATTTCTCACGTGGATGCATCTAATATGATTTTTTAATACGAATATGAAGTTTGTATATATTTTCATTGAAAATATGATATTATTATACAAATATGTGTACCTATAAATTATTTAGAGTAAAGTCGAATACAATAAAAGCTATATTTATATCAGCATTGTAGACTGTTGAAATTATACATTTTTGCGAGATTTTTAATATATACGTATCGTCTTATTCAGATAGTTTTATCAAGATCTGAATAGTGCCTATATGTGTTGGAGTATAAATATGTTTATATTTATGATCAGTATGTATACGTACGATCGAATATAATAATATAATATAATATTATTATTATTTTATACCTATATAAAACCAAACTATGACTAATTATTTAATATCTACTAGAGATGGCAAGATATATCCTAACTTGTGATGGTAATATACGTGTATTTTACATTATTTGTGAAGTAAATAGGTGAACGGGTATGGTTTCAGCATAAATACCCTCATGTATTTAGCGATAATTGGAGACAAATATATGATTTCTATGTTACACTGATGGAAAATCATAAAAATATAGTGGTCTTGACCGACGTGTTATAGATTTGTGTACTTCAAGACAGGTATAGTGATGAAAATCAGTGAAGATTGTAATGAGAGTATAGGTATATTATATTATATAGCTGACGAGTGAGGCTCTATGAATACAGTTTTTATGATGTTTAAATAAAAATAATAACTTTTAGCAAAAGTATCTATGAAAATACCGGTTTTTAAAGGTAATGTATTACTTATATATACCTATTTTTACAGTGAGATTATGATAATTGAACACATTTTTATTGAATTTATGAAATGTTTACATGTTTTAACATAATATAATGTATGAGTCATAAAACTTGAAATATATCTAATGCGATATGATTGATGGAATGATTTGCAGACTATAGTTATATGTAATTATTAAGATTTTCAATATTTTAGACATGTCCTTGACATAGAAATTATATTTGTATAAGATTTTATCGACATTAATATACCTAATATAATAATTTGGGAGAAATTAAGGTATTTTTATCAATTTTCACTAGGAAAAAAAAATATATATATATTTCCAAGCTTGTGGAGGTAATATACAAGCGATTTCTTGATTATTTTACAAAGTAAGCATATAGAATACCTAATACATGAAAAGTATCAGTGATAAGCATCCATGTAGTATAGATATAACTGTATAAATAATAATAAACTCCTATTATTTTGTATAAAATAAATGCTGGACCATCTGTGTTAGATATGCGTTAAAAATAATTGAAATATATATGGTTTACTATATGATATCATAAGTGAAAGATTATTACAGCTTGACGTAGGTACATTTTATTTTGTTTTTGCTAATATGTGATGAAAATAACTATATAATATTATTTTTCTTATTATCGAATACCATGGAATTTAAATATGATTTTGTAGGTATTATATTGCATTTAATTGTAGTATTAGTATGCACAGCGACGTTGTGATTGATATATTTCATGTATCTACTGTAAATATATAATAATTAATATATGTTTAAGAATTCAGGTATTAAATAAAATAGGTATATATCGAAAGTATTTTATATAAATTATTATTTGAAATAATCAATCGCGTCTATATGTATGCACGAATGCTGTTTAAGTAAATATGTATGCAAATGTATGTACGTGTGTATGTGTGTGTATGTATGTATGTATGTATTAACTATTATATTATAGTGCAACGATATGTTTCGGATGTTGAGACTTGTAATAATGACTCGTTATAGTGATGGTCATGCATTTAGATACATTTAATAACTAAACTGTATATATGCCTTTGATGGTAATAAACTAGACATGGGTATGATATTTTTTATAATATTACATATTATTTAATGAAATTATGATATTTTTGCCCATTTTTTACTAAAATATTATGATGTTTCCATAATATGCTTTATTGCAATTTTGATATTTTTACTTATTTTAGCAAGATTTCTGTATTTACACACAGACAGCTATGTTTTTTTTTTTTTTTTTTTTTTATCAAAATCAGTACATTTTAATGTATATTCACATTGTTGAGTATATTTTTAGGTTTCTGCATAAATTCTACCTACGTATTTAACGAAAAAATGAGTAAATTATAATATATGATCAGGTACTATATTGCATTTAATTGTTGTATATTGGATATCGTTACATCAGTATCCACGGCGACGTTGTGATATATTTCATGTACCTATCTAATGTAAATATATAATAATTAATATATGTTAAAGAATCCAGGTATTGAATAAATTATATACCGAAAATATTTTATGTGAATTATTATTTGGAATAATCGAGTCTATGTATGTATGTATGTATGTATGTATGTATGAATACTGTTTAAATATATAAGAATATCAAATATGTAAGGATATAGGTACACAAGTGTGTGCTTACTATGTAAGTAATATATGTGTATGCCTATATTATGTAGATGACTTATTGATGTGTACCTATATATATATATGAATGTTTATATGTATATATAGTTATGTTAACTATAAAATATGTTTAGGCGTTTGTAATATCGAATATGTATATATGATTTAATGTGGGTTTTCATAATATCATACTAGGTATCGCGTATTCATGTAGGTAACTATAGAACTAAGTGATGGGTTGGTAATAGTTTTTAGTATTATTTTTTTTTACTTATTGTTATATATATATATATATATATATATATTATAATTCTCACTACACTTGACGAATAATAAACGAATAATAATAACAATAATAACAGTTAAAGAGATTTATTTTTTCTCGTATATACCTATAATCCATGTATGTATATATAAGCTATGATTTTAGTCTAATGTAATCTCATACAATATTTCAATGTATGTATGATTGATTAAAAATATAAGTATCTGTAATATTATTCAGGATAGGTTAGCCTGATAGTATTGTGTATATAAACATACAATAACAAGAATGTATGTATGTTCCCACATGTATGCACATTGTAGCATGAGCCTGTATGGAAAATGACTAATAATATGAAAATTTTTAATTGTTAAATTGATAAAGATGTTGGTAAGATAGGTACTACAGATGTGACGTTAATTATTGTATATTTCTAAATTTAGGTAATAAACCGCATAAAGTATCTGCTGAAATGAGAGATATTGTTAATAGTTCTTAATTTTCCGATATTATAACTTATACAATAATATATGGCGGTGGTGTTATATGCCTGTGTGTATGCACACGGTAAAATAAAAATATTATACAAGTGATATGACTGTTGTACGTATGTGCTGATAAAATATACGCATCGGTCACTTGAGTGATATGTAAGTTGTTGATGTGCAAGCACACATGCGTTTTCTCATATGTAAGCGTGAAAAAATATGTTTTCGAGAGTGTTTCGTTGGTGGTGACTGTGACTGGTAATGGTGTGTGTGTTTTTCCCGTGTACATGCATGAATTAATATATATATATGTCGGTCAGGTTATTGATAATATGTAAGTTGTTGTATGCGCGTTCGTGTATGTGTTTTCTCATGCACAGGTATGAAAAATATAGAACACGAGATCAGAGGATCAAGGGATCAAGAATAAGTGATAGGTAATGATTAAGGATTAGTGATCAAGAGGGGTATATGTGTAATAATAATATGGTAGGTGTGATACATAATGTAAAAAATAAATAATACACAAGTGATATGGCTTTTACATGTATGTTTTTCTCATTCGTTCTTAAAATATATCAATTGTTGATTAACAATAGTTAAGGTTTTATTAGCATACAAACATGTAGATGCATGACTAGTCTTGATGAATGTTGTTTTTCTCAGATGTATTACATAACAATTGATCAAGACGTTGTTTGATACATAATGTATCCGTTGGTTCGAAAGTATAAAGGAGATATGAAAATTAATATACCATTGGATATATAATATGGATGAGGCATCATATACGTTTTTATATATTATTACCTAGAAGATGACGAAATACCGAGAAATATATGTTACTCAGATAATGATACAATTTTATAATCCATTTAATGGATAAGTAAGAACCTTGTAAATATTTATTGTAAACCTTAATATTATTTTAATAATTGAAAATACTTTTTATATATCGTGTCTTTTTGTTTCATATAAATTATTTAATTTCCTATAAATATTAGAATAATCTACGTCTCACATTGCGTAGGTGCTGGTGCGGGGTGTTTGGCGAATGTTGATTGAGACGGCTGTGGTGTAACCTTATGTAGCATTATTACCAATAAATAAAAAAACTTTGTATCATGATCGGGGGGACGAGCAGTTAAATATAATATATTCAGGGAGAATCGTAGGATCCTATAGATATAAATAGGTTAGGGGCAGATATGTAAATATCAGAATCTTAAATAATATATTTAAATTACTAGGATTCCATTTCAGTTATAATTATGGTTTATTGTCTACTAAGCACTGACAAATAATAATAATACTCGCAAATATAATATTCCTAAGCTATATTCTATTATAATATGTGACTGTATCGTAGTCATACATAGTCGTAGTGTGTATTGAGATATGAGGTGTATAGTGAACTGCTTTACTAATCCATGGTGTGTGTTGGTCATAGCCCTTGCAATTATGTGTGTGTGTTTTAATATTAATGTATCGATCAGCAGTTAATCGTACTTAAGGTAGAGTTCGTATTATATACATAAGTGTTATGAAACATATAAATATGTTATATTATTATATTTATAATTGTTACAACTTGTTTTTAAATATCACGGTTGTTTTTATTTTACACAAAAATTAAAATATTAAAATGAAAAGTAAGTATAAGCATATTTGTGTTTAATTCAAATATATTAGATTAAATGTTGTATTATTTCAAACATTAAAATAAATGTAGTAGGTATATAAACGGTGAAGTCGAAATAGGATACTATAATTTTTGCATTTAGTGACCAAACTATATACTCAAAGACGACGTCCAAGACCCTCAGAGTCGATATCGTCTATTCTCCTTAGTCAGTATACCTACTAGTTACACAAATTCATAATAATGTGTGTCATAAATATATAATTTTGTGTATGTTGTCGAGTAATCCTTTGAGCTGTATAAAATAGTTAGATCTATGTATTTTAATAGGAATTACAATTTTGTAGTCGTAATTGACGAGGGATGGCGGGGGTGAAAATACTTTCTAGGGTGGATGGATTGGAATGTTTAAATGCATCCACGTAATTGCGACTATGTTTTTTGTAAGTATGACTTTTGTGTCTTAATATATTGATATGTACCTAAGCTGTATAATATGTTTGGTTGTGTGTGTGTGTTTGTGATGTTGTATGTGTGAATATATGTACATAAACTAAATATAAATGAATACTGCATATACATATATATTATAATATGTTTGGGTGTTTGTGATACCTGATGAATGTGTGTATGTATGTATATAATATGCGACTATGTAAGTATCTAAATATGTATGAACTATCCTATGGGTATATGAGTGTAAGTGTGTTGTGCTAGAGAAATGTGTGAATGAAACTCATCATCATCTGTAAACGATTAAACGATTGACCATAATTAAATACCTATAATTAATATTTCCGTATGTTGTCGGGGAGAGGAATGTGTGAATGCAAGCGAATGTACCTATATTCCGACGTGTATATTTTGAAAATAAATATTTTTACAAGTTTATGTCTGTGTGTGTTTGAGATTTATTCTCATGTATAACGAAGGACTGGGTGGCTTGTTTGTATACTATATGGAATACTGGAATCGTGTGTGTGTGTGTGTATATGTGATGTGATGTGATATGAATGTATGTATCTATGCATGCATGCGTGTACCTATGTATGATAAGGTATATAATATATATGTTGAGCTTGTGTGTGTTGTAAATATTATTATATAAGTTCAGAATGAAAACTGATGAGTACTGTATAGTGTGTAATACCATATTATAGTTTGTATGTGTATGGTTATATCATATTTATATGAATAAATATACCTATGCGTTTTATTGATATGTAAGTAATAAGTATATAATATTATGGTATAATATTTGTATATAGGTATGTGTGATGTTGTAGGTACCTTATATTATATTATGAGCATAACGTATGTTCGTATATATGTATGTATGTATGTATGTATGTGTATGTGGGTATGTATGTATGTATGTATGTATGTATGTATGTATGTATGTATGTATGTATGTATGTATTTATTTATTTATTTATTTATTTATTTTTATAAACGGACATGAGTCCTTAACAAATTTTTGTGTGTATACATGGTAATAATAATAGGTACCTTATATAGTTACAAGTTACAAATATAGACAAGAATATTAAAAGAGTAAATAACAACAAAGAAAGAAGTAGGGCGAGACATGCTAAACAAAATCAAAGGTAATGGAATTACCCGCAGCCATTAGGGTATTAGAAGGACAGTTCATCATATAATTTGTTTTATATGGGACGGGATGGAATAAATCATTGCATCTTGTGTTACGGTGATTTACTTTAAAACGGATAAGGGAAAGGAGCTCATCACAATCGACATTCCCTAAGAGTAAATTGTGTAAAAATTTTGATAGAAGTAAAGTGCGTCTAGTTTTGAGCGGAAGGAGATTGATAAATGATAAAACTGAATCATAGGAACTATGAGGTGGTCTATAGATACTAAACTTGAAGGAAATGAAACGGAGGAAGTTATTTTGAACTGATTCGATCGCATCAATCTGTTTAGAAGTGTTATTAGTCCAAATTAATGGACAGTATTCTAGGTTTGAGCGAACAAGGGCACAGAATAAAACTTTTAGAGATAATGGATCATTGAATGATCCACAAGTTCTTTTGATAAAACCCAGGTTGCGCATTGCCTTATTTTTTATCATTTCAATATGGGCCGAAAAATTTAGCTTAGAGTCGAAAATGACACCTAGGTCTTTAAAGTTTGTTAATAATTCAATAGGAGTGCCGGAAATGTTGTAATTGTAATTGATGACATTTTTACTTAGGCTAAATCGCATAAATTTACATTTGTTAATGTTTAATAACAGGCGATTAGTTGAGCACCAGGATTGAATGTTATCGATATCGTTTTGTAAGTCGAGAGCGTCACCTTGATTGTTAATTATTTTTACCAGTTTAAGATCATCAGCAAAAAGAAAAACACGAGAATTTTTTATAACATTCGGAATGTCGTTTATAAAAATATTAAAAAGTAGAGTAGAGAGGTGATCTCCTTGCGGGACCCCGGATGGTACATTGAATTGATCTGATTCAAAGTTCAAATGTTTAACAACGATATTACGGTTTGAGAGAAAAGAGCGAAACCATGAAAGCAGAGGGTCAGAGAACCCAAACAATTTTAATTTCATAAATAATATTTCATGGTTTATGCAATCAAATGCTTTAGACATATCAGTGAAAATGATATCGGTTTGCGTATGGGCTTCGAAAGAGTCAAGTATTATTTGTTTAGTGATAGCTAGGTTACAATTTGTTGATCGCTTAGGTCTAAAACCATATTGATGACGAGTGAGAAATGAGGAGCAATAATTATTGATTTTAGTAGAAATTAGTTTTGAAAAAAGTTTAGGAATAACTGATATTTTTGATATTGGCCGATAGTTAGAAACATTTGTTGGATCGCCTTTTTTAAAAACAGGATAAATAAAAGAGTTTTTCCATAGGTCGGGGAATATACCGTTTAGGAGTGATAAGTTAAAAATATAGGTTAATGTTGGCGCTAGTATAAATCTACAATTATAGAGGAAGAAGGCTGGAATGTTATCGGGACCGACGTTAAAATTGATAGGGAGAGCGGTAAGCTCTTTTAAAACATCGACCTCCGTGAAAGATAAAGACGAAAAGGAAAATGAATGATTATTACTTAAAGAATTTTTAATACAAGGATCCAAAGTGGTTAGTTTGTCTGGCTGAGGGTAATTTTTAAAGAAATACTTAGCAAATAAGTTAACAATATCATATCCATTATCAGCTGACGTTGTGTCGAGCGTAAGGAGGTTTGGTATTGAATTATTATTACGACGATTGTTAACATATTTCCAGAGAGACTTAGGGTTTAATTTGACAGATAGTTGAACTTTATTAGTATAGTTTTTATAATCGTGTTTAGCAGTTCTCTTACAATTAGCTCTCAAACGGGAAAAGTTATTATAATCAGATGGGTCATTACATTTTTTATACAAAGAGTGAGCAATTTTTTTTTGTGTTAACAATATTTTTAACTCAGTAGAATACCAAGAGGGAAATCTGTTTGATGAGACATGCTTTTTTGGTACAAAGGTACAAATTGCTTTGTTTAAACAATTATAGAGGTGGTTAATTAATTCATTAAGACTAAGGTTAGTAAAAGTACTATAAGATAAATTATCTGCTAAAAATTTAACAATAACAATATAATTACAATGTTTAAAATCATAATAACAATCTGTTGGCTTAAGTACATTAAACTGATTATAATCAATAGTAACATTAAGAGCTGGATGATGCTTATCTAATGGTAATAGTGGGTCAGGATCATTAAGGACATTAAGGTGAGCGTTTGATAGGACTAGATCTAAAGTAACATCATTTTCGTTACGAACATGGTTAAGCTGGTTAAAGTTGAAGTAAGATAGCATATTTACAAAATAAGAATCAACTTGAGAAGTGAGATTAATTGGAAGCGATAAATTAGTCCAATGAATTGATGGTAAATTAAAATCCCCTAATATTATAAATTTTGCAGATGGATAGGCTAAGTATAGGTCATTTAAAGCGGAAAAAACATTTTCATACGTTATAAATGGGGAACAGGGAGGTATATAGGTATGTATGTATGTATGTATGTAAGTGTGTATGTATGCATGATATGTATGTATGTATGTATGTATGTGTATGTGGGTATGTATGTATGTATGTATGTATGTATGTAAGTGTGTATGTATGCATGTATGTGTATGTGTGTTTGTATGTATGTATATATAAGTTCAGAATGAAAACTGAAGAGTACTGTATAATGTTTAATAGTATATTATAGTTTGTATGTGTATGGTTATATCATATTTATATGATGCGTTTTATTGATATGTAAGTAATAAGTGTATAAATTGTATAATAATATGTTCAGGGGTTTGTGATAATGATGTGTGTATAATTGTTTAGATATATGTAAATACCTATGTATATTATATGTAGACTATATTATAATATATTTGAATGTGTGTTTGTTTGAGAGGTATAACGTGTGTGTATGTATGTATGTATATATGTATGTATGTATGTATGAATATATATATATATATGTATGTATGTATGTGTATGTGTGTTTGTACATAAGTGCGTATGTAAGTAGGTATTTATAGATGTGATAACTGATAACATAGATATGATAACGCGTTGGCGGGCTCGCGCGCGTTCGCGGCGGCCCTTTGTAAAGTATAGTGGTTGTGGTGGTGGGGGGAAATTATACATCTCGTACGTATGCAAACGATTGTCGTAAACACCAGTTAAATGAGATAGAATATACCTTGTAATCATAAGCGAGTAAGTTGCGCAGCGGAGTGGTTGTCGTATGGAAAGCGACCGGTTCGAGTTCGAATCCGGTTCGGCAACAAAATTTTTAAATTATTTTCCGCGGCTAATTGATAGGGAAGAGTGGCGGGGGGAATATCGTACAAGTGCGTGATTGGTGGTGGGGGTATATGAAGAGCGGGGTAGCGGGGGGAATGTCGTGTACGTATGTGATATGGGTTGAGCAGAGGTGTATAGATGTATATGGGTTGAGCAACGGGTTTCGCGGGTTGAGCAATCAGGTATAGGGCTGAGCCAGCAGGCTGGGGTTCCAGAACTCTCTTTTTTATCCTACTATTATAGATTAGGGACTAAGGAAGGGCTTTTAAAATCTTTATATTCAAGGTCTCAATTTTCAATATGCCAAAAAAATTTAATAACAATCATGAACTAAGATAGTATGGACTGGTGGCGACAAGATGGTCGGGTGGTAGTGGTGCGGTCATGTTTTAAAACGTAGTTTCCGTAGAGGGGGAAATCTTGCAGCCGAAGCGATCGTAGTGTTATTTTCATGAACTACCAAGTATCAACTATTCAACTGTTCCGTTCGTTCGCTGGTCGGCGGGCGCGCGCTGCCCAGTGGGCGTGCGGTGGGTTGTACTCTTCTTTGTTATCTATTATTTTTACTTATTTTCCCTCGTAAATTCTTAAATAATATAAATAATAAATTGTGTTTATTATTTATTATTAGTATTAGTTCATGCTAAATGCTAATACCTATACGGCTATAATATAATATACCGTAATATACTTATACAGTTTTACATATATATAAATGATTGTAACCTTATTAATATTTTTTTTTAACTGTTATACGCCCGACAGTTTTTCAGTCAGGCCGTTTTGGCCGGTGCACACTTGGCTGGGCGTATTGCGCTTGAAAGTGACCGTGGGTACTTGATTCTTGTGCAAGCATCAAGCATGTAAAATTTTAACTTGTAAAATGTAACACTTTAAGAGAACGGTTAGTGAATCGTGAATGTTTTGACTGTGTATATAACTATTTAATAAAAAAATATTTTTAATTTTTATACGCTAATCAGCCTAAAACTGAAGATCTGAACCCACATTTCGCTACTGCAGTTATTGCTATTTCGATTTAAATAATATATTTTATGGTGTTATTTATTAAAAGTTACGGAGGTAAGTAAAATTTAGTTGTATAATATTATGTTTCTATTTATAAAAAAATAGTATCGAAATTTTTCTTAAAATTAAAATGCTATTGCTATTAAAATCTTTAAATATACACTAATATTTTCTTTTTATATTTGTTCTAAATGCATACTTAAACAACAAACATTAACAAACACAATAATAATAATAATTATACAATAAATTAAAATATTTTAAACTTTTTATTGAAAACAGGAGTAGGTAGGTACCAGAGATCAATCGTTATGCTTGCATACAAACATAATGTTGTTCCATGATACAAATACATTATTAATTACTAAGATAGGTAGGGATATTATTTTTTTTTCACTACTTTTAAATAACAGGTATTATACATTAGCTTAATACTTAACTAATTTAGATTTTTTTTTCAGTTGACTACTTTTCTTTTTTAGATCTTTATTTTGTAATGCGGTGTGTTGCCCCATCCGCATTGTAATATAATAACTGATAATATATGTCATTATATCAGTTTTATGTTCAGAACACGGGAATACTGTCAAGTGTCCACTTTTGGACAGAAGCTCGTCAACACAGTTTTGAAAAATATTTTCACTATTGCAATGTATTTCAAAAGAATCCTCAATTGCTGAGATGATTTTGAAAAATCCTTGATTTGGATGTTGTAAACCTCCCCTGGATTTCATGTTGGTTAATGTTGCCTCAGGAATATTAGAAGAGTTTCCAGCTAAATATAGTACAGTTAATTTAATTAAGTAAATTTTTATTAAATTAATTAGTAGGTACTAACTTGTTTGAATAGCCATTTTACAAGTAATGCATTTTACATGATTTAATAATTTTCTACTGACATATCCACATATATAATAAGTAATACAATCTTTTACTGTTGATTTATAATAACTATGATCAAAAATATCATCAGCTTCCCACACATCAGTATCTAAAATCTCATCTAATCTACGAGCTAGATTTTGAATTTTTATTGATCTCACAGATTCTTCAGTATTAAAAACTTCTTTAATGTCGTGCAAATTAATTTTAGGAGCTGTAGTTTCCAAAATTGTGCAGTTTCCTGTTCTTGGAGGTTTTAAAATTGAATAAGCGGATAATATTTTGTAGACCTGCAAGAAGGTTGGTGTACTTGGGTGGTCATTTGGACCAGTAGCTTGACGAACTACACCAAAAAATTGCTATAATGTTAAAACAAAACAAATAGGTAAGAAAATATTACAACAAAATATTTTTATTTTAATAGGCTAATGGAAGCAAGTAAGTTAAGATGAAATAGGAAGTACTACCATAGAACCTGCAGACCATGAATGTTATCAAGCCTCCTGCATAACATTTAGCCATTTAAGATATAACTAAATGTGAATTATAGAAGTTACTTACTTCTAATTTATCCTGATTCATCTTATAAGTCAGTACATATTTAAATCCAATTTCTTCTAACAAGTATTTTGATAGTTCCATTGTAGACTTTATTGTAACCCTAAGACCTTCAGCAATTGGTTTTGTTAAAAAATTGTACTCATGAATTTTTTTATTTACTACATTTAATTCCCATTCATCAATAAATTTTAGAGCGTCTTCTAAAACCTAATATAGGTATAAGTAGTTTATATTTTATTTTACCAATGTGTAGGTATTTAAAAACTACTCTTCATTACCTTAAAATCTTTTGAATTTTTTCTTATGCCCTCTGCTGGAAATTTTCTGTTCAACGAATCAAAAATATCATTAAACATTTTTGAAAAATTTTCAGTTTCTTGGGAGTCTTTTAATTCTGGAACTTTTACATAATCTCTGTAATATTTTAATCCTATTGATACAGAATTACTTAACATCTGAAATATTAAAAAAAGTTTTCAATAAAAGTAGTTAATAATTGCATACCTACATTGATGTTTATTTATACCTGGGTGGCTAACTTAACATTCATTTTTGAAAAACTGTCCAAAACTAAATGTCTGTTTGTAATTTTTGGACAAACTCTTTTGGACATTTGTTTTAAGTCTTCTTGGTGCAGTTGTACATAATGTTCCCACTTTATGTAATTTTTTTCATTAGACACCTAATTATTGTTAAATAAATATTACGTAATACTTAATACTGATTATTTTGTTCTATTTTATAGTTTCAATAGTAGAACTAAAAATTAATTAGAAATTACTATTTACCCTTAATGTTTTACTATTGTACAATCTGTTTCTAACAGTCTTAACTAAATGTGGTGCGTCAGAGAAAAATAAATTTTACGATTTTTGTCCATTGGATGTGTTATATAATTGTTCAAACTGCCAAGTTTACCACATATTCCAAATTCATTCCATAGCCTCCTGTTGGTTGAACTCGCATCACTCACTACACCATCTATCTTTGCTCCAGCATTTTCAAGAAGGGCTATTGCTTTAACAACCAACTGAGTGAGTACAACTCCTAAAATATTTTAATGATTTTTATTACTGTGAATTTTTACAGGTTTATTTTATTTTAGTCACCTTTGACTGATCCTTTTGATGCAAATACTGCAATTGGCTGAGTAATATTAGAACCCAAACTTTGGAACATCAGTACTAGTCCGTGATCAGCTTTTTGACCAGAATTTAAGGAAGAATTATCTTTACCATAATCTTCCAAACCAGTATAAGACAATGTTTTAGTGTCAACATTAATACTCTCACGTAAAAAAATCTCATCAAAAAGCAGTACTCCGTGTTTTTCGGTATCTTTTAAAAAACTTATTTTGGTCTTAAACAATTTAAAAAATTTGTCATCAAAGCCACAATCTGATTTAACCATAGTTAAATATTCACGAATTGTTCGAGAGCAAGGTAAAGGCAAAATACCTTGTTCTCTTAGAAATTTGTATGTGGACGAAGACCTGTTAAATGCATAATTCATGATTGATGAGTGATTTAATTTAATATAATTGAGAATAAAAGGTTAGGTTAGGTACCTGATGTGAAATAAAATACAAAGTAATATCCAGTTCTCTGAGTACCTTCTATTATTTGGTTTTACCTTACTACTGTTAAAAATTTCTCTAATTAAAATTTGTTGTGATTCATTAACATTATTGTTTTTTAAAATGTCAACAACAGAATTTTCTGAAAACTTTTCCATTTCATTTTGCAAACCAACTAATTTATTTTGAATTTTTGCTACTTTATTTTTGTACCTGATGATTAATGTTTAAACATAGATTATTTATACAGAATTTTATAATAGTATTTAAAAAAAAAAATATCCAACCTTAAATTCAATTTTTGTATATTATGTTTTTTTTTCTTTAATATAAACAATGTTTTTGCACGATTTGGAGTTAATGTGCCGCCTAATCTTTTTGTTCTATTTTTTGTTAAACTGTCATGTTTTTTACTGCGAAATGCTGTACAAATTCTATCACACCAATTACACCTTTTTATATTTGAGTTGTGTAGAATAAAAGAGCATTTCTCGTGTCTCCAAATATTATTGGTGTTTTTAGTACCATATTTAACTGAAATACCTAAAGAAGGAAAGAGCCTGATCATATTTATAATCATACGCCAATCAAATAATTTTATTTAAACATAAATATGATGAGCCTATGTACCTGGATAATTCAACGCATTTGGACCACCTGCACATATATTTTTAGTATTGAATAATTTAATTAATTTTTCAATTTCCAGGGTTGAATAAGTTGTAATTTTAGGCAATGTTAACTCTTCTTCACTAAACATTCTATCAAATAAGTAACATCTCACTTGTTGGTCATTAGTCACAACAATTCGTTTCTCAATGATAATTTTAACAATATCATTAGTTTTATCATGTACAGCATTAAAAAATGTCAAGTCGTCACAATCACCATGGGAGTGCCAACTATTTGGTAATGTTACATTATTTTGAATATTTTTTAAACTAAATGAACTTTCAATTGATGTATTTAAAACCTATTCAACAAGATATATGAATATTCTATAAATAATGCATTTAATATAATCTACATTTTATAACAAATAATACTAATCAAAACGTAATCAAGTGCTAACTGTAAAATAAATTATTGGTTACTTACACCAAATGAGTTATTCATAATAGTCGAGTATTTGTCGTCCTTATTAGTCGACCATGACAATTGTCTCCTACATTTAATAACCTTTCCATTACTATTAGGGCTGTCATCAAGAATCCTCTTACTAGATGCCTAAGGATTGTATAAAATAATGTAATGTGATTTATTTTATCATAGGCTGAATAACCATTTCACTCGGGATTGTTTTTCTTATACAATATTATATCATTGAATTCAAATTTAATACCATCCATTATACAGTGTCCCACTTGAAACCTACTGTACAGCAGAGTGACATATACTTACCCACCTTTTAATTATTAAGCTTACCAAAAGGTTATACTACAAGATGTCTACAACCAACCAACCAACCTTTGCTAATTCAGTTTGATCATCATCAAAAATTTTAGGAACAGCATCTTTTACTAGTCTCAATCGGACTGGCTTAGGAAACTTCACATCTAAAAATGTATTATCTTCTGCATACGTTTGTATAATATCTTTAGGTAAAAAATGTTTTTCACACACAAATTTTATTTTGCTTACACGTCCATTTATTTTTTCTATAATATTTGTCCAAGAATTTAAAGAATCTTTTGGGACACCAAAGAAAGAACATTCACCATCAAAACTTTTACAATTTTTTATACTACACTTCCTAGACATTTTTAAAAAGGATAAAATAAAAATTCAAGGAAAGAAATTGTGGTATAGTTATAAAAAATAAAATCACAATGTAATATGTATAATATCGTCGGTTAAAAGGCTATTTGCTGTAAGCGACACATTTCACACTGTTAAGGAGAACCCAAAAACGATTTTATCTTTTTTTTTATTTTCAAAATGGTATAACTTTTTTTGTTTTATAGTTAATCCTTCAATTTTTTTTTCACATATACGTATTATATTTATCTTTAAGATAAATCTAATTCCATAGAGTAATATAACTTTTTGATTTTTTAGTAAATACCTACATTTCATTTTTGGCGTTTACCACATTTTAATTTGCTTACTTGTACTTTTGTCGCTTACGTTATTTACTAATAAAATGCTTCAAGCGCCATCGAAAAATGTATTAAACGACACAATATACACACGTCATTACAATTAATAACAAGTCAATTTTAACAAGTTTTTTTTAATAAATTTGAATATTGCTTTCTTATTAATTTATGAATACATTTTTATATTTTATAAATAATAATAAACAAAAACAACTCGTTAGGTAAAAATAAACAAAATACAACTCGTACAATAAAATAAAAAAATAAATAACATAGAAATGCAATAAAAAATTAAAATCAAATTATTCGTCATCACTACTTGTAGATGATTCTTCTTTTTTAATAAATTTGAATATTGCTTTCTTATTAATTTATGAATACATTTTTTATATTTTTAAATAATAATAAACAAAAACAACTCGTTAGGTAAAAATAAACAAAATACAACTCGTACAATAAAATAAAAAAATAAATAACATAGAAATGCAATAAAAAATTATTATTTTTTTAAAAATTAAAATCAAATTATTCGTCATCACTACTTGTAGATGATTCTTCTGTATCCGTTTCATCTAAGCAGTCAGCTTTTTCTTCACTAGTATTCATACTAAAATACTCTAAATGGTATGAGTTAGGAATAATGCCATCCCTGCACAATTTATACAGATCGTCATATTTTTTAGTTGCAATGGTTAGTGTACGTTGATAACATTTAGAAACTTCTAATTTTTCATGGTTATTCTTTTTCTTTTTTGCTAGCGTAAGAGGTACCTCTTCTGCATTATACGAAAAGTAAACATGTATGGTAATTTGCTCTTCTGACAATTCGTTCATAATTTTTGTGAATACAAATGACTTCACTTTGGATATTTGAATTTTTTGTTTCCCTTCGTTACATTTTAATTGAGGACTATACCACTGTGCAGCAAGCATTTTCCAGTCCAAAAAATCTATATACTTAAGATCAATAACTATATAAGGTTTTGGATATATTCTAGAATTTCTAATTATGGTCGGCCATTCGGATGGACCCCATATGGTTTTTTTTTTAATACAGCGTTCAATCACTGAGTGTACTGAATCTACAGGCATATACGTGTGTCCTGGCAATAAATATGTTATTTTTATTTCCTTAATTTTAGTCCATACATTCATTAAACCATATTCTATCATAGTCATCATCGCTCGGTTTTTATTTTGTCCCGCGCAAGAATCACAATATAATGCAACTGATTCAAATTTATTCTGTTCATTAAATGCAGTTAGGTATTTAAAGATACATGTTACTATTTCATTAGAGCCACGTAAACCATCTATTTCTCCCCATAAGTAACAGTAAGAATTTCTACTTCCTGATTCGTATACAGTACAATTATAAGTACTATATTTCCTGCTATAATATAAGTTCATGTTGTCTGAATATGGTGTACTGAGCACTTTTTGTAAGTCAAAACTTACACAGAGAAAATTTCCATCGCATTTTGATAGCTCTTGGTCAAAAATAAATGCCTCTTTGCTCTGTTCTTTATCAATTGCGTGTTCTTTTTCTTGTTGAAGTTCATTTTCATTTAAATCTCCTGTTTCTTTTATATTTTTGAATTTAGTACATTTATTACACTTGTCCTTTTTAGGTAAATGAAAACCCAAATTAAACTTTTCACGAAAAATTCTTCTAAATACAGCACTTGACACATTTTTTAACCCATTTGATTCACAGTTACTTTTGTATAATCGAAAAACGCGTTCAATACTTTCAAATTCTTTAGGTAGATATTTTTTTGTTGTTGAAGATCTACAATAATGAGACTGAACAGCTGGAAGACTTTCTATGAATTTATAAACATTTGATAAAACTGGTTCATCCGTTTTATTTTTGGGACGGCCTTTACCACGACTATCGGGATTTGACTTTCCCAAGGGTGACAATTTTTCAAACGTGTAACTTAAAAATCTTTGAGTAATATTTAATGTTTTTAAAAGATACTGCTGGCATATCTTTTCTTTTCTTTCATTTAGAGTAAAATAATAAAACCTTGTTATTTTACGCAAATTTGACATTTGTACACGTTTCCTTTTTATTTCTGATTCTTCCATGCAACTTATCAAATAGTCACGTCTTCCATTTCGATCACTTATATTCCAGTATTCCTCAAAAATTATTTCCCTTTCGTCTTCAGTAAATTTATTTTTACAATTGTTCTGGCATTTTGTTTTTGAACATGGGTTAGGCTGAACACTTTTTCCTTTACCACTTTGTTTTTCATTTTTCTTATTTATCTTTTTGTTACCTTTTCTTTTCTTTTTCCTACCTTCAATACCCACAATGTCACCTGATACACTTTTAGATGATAACGTAGAATTAGAACTATCTATATTAGTTCCAAATAACTGGCGAGAGCAACCTTTATCATTATTATGACTAGGTGAATCGGTACTTAAAATGGTATTATTAGGTGGAACCCAATCATTTGTGTCTCTACTACAGGTCGTTTCAGATATTATACTTGTTTTTTTTTACTCATGAACTGACATAGGAGTCTCCCCAAAGTTAGATTTATTTTGCATTATTTCATTAAATAAATTATTTGTTATTTGATCGATATCACGTGCTTCAATTGACATCTTTCGTTTTTTATATTTTATATTTTGGTTTGGTTCTCCTTTATGATTAATCATCTTAAAAATCATTTTTGTCCTTGACTGCATGATGATGTTCAGAAAGCTACACAATAAAATTTTTTTTAGAGTTAAAAACTTATTATTATTTTTATAGTCGAAAAGTGGGTAAGTAAGTGTTTCTCTGCTGTGCAGTAGGTTACACGTGGGTCACTGTAATATATGATATTAAATTTGAATTTAGTGATATAATGTTATAAATTATAATTGTATACGAAAAATAATTCTAAGCGGAGACAGTTTGTCAGCCAAGGATAATATTTTAAATTACTTATAATATTTATAATATTATTATTATTAATACGGTAGCTATTAAGTTTAATTAATATTATTTGTATAATATAATAATATACTTTAGAAGTTTCAAGCATCCACGAATAATATTTATTTTTTTATTAAGGAAAAAAAAGTATCGACAATGGGACCATTGGCTTGTTTTACCAATTTCACCAAAAATCAAAATCTATTTTTTCAAAAACCGATATTGTGTAAAAATTACAGTTTTTCCTTAATTTTTTTTTTGGTTTTTACAGTCACTTTTGAAAACTACTGGGAATTTTATATTTTGACCTCCTCAATGCGTCAACTAGATTCACTTTAATGCCGAGTGCCGGAAAAGATATTGAAGTTGAAAATCGAAGCATTGTTTCGACTACTTTTCGTGTACACAGACACAAATAAAATTTAAAATTTAAATTTAAAAAACTACCATCATTGTAAAATCATTACAATATATCATTACAATCATTACAATGTCATTTAACGCTCCGCTCAGAATCTAAATTAAAATCTAAATTACCTATGTAAAATTTAAACATCATAACATTTTGAAGTCAAGATTTTAAATACAATTAAATAATAATATTATTATACCATGTTTAATTAAATTAACATTTAATCCATTGATAGTATATACTTTGACGTACGATCCACGTTATTCATATAAATATTTTCGAATATGAATCTGATATACTGATTCAATTAACTATAATATTAATAACTATATTTAAATAACGTGTCTATAAATATTTATAAGAATAAATGATAAAGCTGTTCCTTATTTCCGAATAACTATTATTAGACAACGTCGACATACATATAAAGTGAGCATCACGCTCACATAGTAAATACCCGGGTCCCGTGCAATATTTTTATCACCACCTTTTATTTAGTTGGTCTAAAAATTATAGAATAAACTTTATGCTCTAACAAGAATTAAAATGTCATTGATCTAAAATATACATCGACAACTACGCCATTAGTACAAATGTCATGAAAATAATAAACAGGTAGTTTTGATTTATGCAGTTGTTTCTTAAAAGAATGTAAGTCACAATATTATGTATAATAGTGAATAGAAACACAAACACTGTTAATGTAGGTACTAATGTAATGAATAATAAAATGCATAATAATAATATAACTTAAGTTGTTATTATATTATTATGTTTATACATTTTAAAAAAGTAGATAAATATTCGATCTCAATAAGTTTATTTATACGTGGTTTCATTTGGTACCTACATCAAGTTTTCAGCTTCAAATACCGTACTATATTTATAAGTATGCATTGAAAACAATAGGTATTTTATGGTGTAGGTACTTACCGAAAAATAGTTGAAACCCTTCGTGTGTTTAAAGCGCATTAAATGACACAAACACTAATAGGTAATAATAAAATATTATCTTATGTGATCCACTATCCACGTTCTATTCAACAAATTTGACGATTACTTTATTATTATCATCAATATAAACAATAATATAATAATTATTATTTATTATCATAAATTATTTGGCGGTTTTAATCGTTATAATAATATACTACCTCCAAAATATTATACAGCTGTCTTACATTATCTGTAATTATTATGATCAAATTGAACTAACCTAAAAATCGATATCCCTTACCGCATTTTTTTTCTTATCTATTACATACCACGCATTTGTTTATACAACAACAATGCTGTAAGCGACAAATTAAACTGTTATAAGCGACAATATGGCGTATACATCATTACTAAAAAAAAATTGGGCGTTTAACACATAATTATTATGTCGTTTACTGCTCATTCAATAAATAAGAATGTCACCTAAATCAAATGTTGTCGCTTACACAGCATTTTTTTCATACCTGTCGCTTACAGCATAAAGTTTGATCATTGATAACACGTTATAAAATAATGATATCACTGCATGAAAACTATCTATGGATCCGATAGAACGTCGTCTACAACGCTGGGTACCTAGTGTCGCTTACAACAAAAGTGTCGCTTACAGCAAATAGCCTTTTAACCGACGATATGTAAATATATTTATTTGAAAAGTACATAATATATTGAATTATAACGGTTTTAGATCCATGGATACTTGCATTTCACAGGTAAATAAAATAACAAAGTTTCAATAAGAAATCGAGAATCTGTGGCTTACAATTTCAAACCATTTTAATATTGTGTATTTATTTATATAATTTGAAATAGTGTCAACTCTTTCAAATAGATAGCGTTTCAGTCGCTAAATTTCTCCCACTACAGAAATACCGTTGAATAACTTGACCGCAAATATTAACACCGTCGCCAGTCCATACTATCTTAGTTCATGATAACAATTGACCAAGTTCCAAGAGAAAATACATTTGCTTTGCGCACAATTGCAACTCAACAATCTACAGGAACTGGACAAGGTTTTATAAAATGCACATGCAAGACAAAGTGTCAATCCAAAAAATGTTTGTGCGTAAAGAATAATATTTTATGCAGTTCGAAATGCCATTCATCATCTGTATGCTGTAATAAATGAATAATAACCAATAAATAATAATAAACATATTTTGATTTAATACATTACCTAACATAGTTATTTTGGCATTCTATAAAATTCCTGGTAAATCTATAGATTTCCTAGGCATAATATAAATTAACATTCAAATTTAATACATTGTCAAATAGTTCAAGGAATTATATAGAATGCCTAGGAAATTTATAGAATGCCTATATTCAACACTTTGCCGGTAACATATATATTATGTTAAGTAAAAACATTTTTAATTTAGTAATTTATTCAATAAAATTTAAAAAAATTTAAAATTAATGCGTATCATCCTTCCCCCTGTGACCAATGGAGAGTGGTATAGGGCTATAGGACTACAACACTTTCTTATGTATACTCGCTCAGAAATCAAGAGGGACTAGGTAGGGAGTATTTGCACTGACATTAATGAGTATGGAAAATCTTTATATATAAATCAACTAGCTGACCCCGTGCATTTCGTTGCCCGTTAAATGTACCAACTCTATATGACTCAAAATTTGTTTAATTCGTTATTTAATATTTGGTGTATGGTTTTCAAAATTTATCTTAACTTTTCTGATGCCCGGAATAAAAATTCTGATTCGCAGCAGTATTTTATCAGTTAGGCATCTACCTGCAGTAGATTGCGGACCCCGTGCTGTTTTACGTGCACACATAGAAATTTGGAGTTATTTTAACTACAATGATAGTCAATGTTACACGCATTTGAACGTTGATTTTGAGCTAAGGCTGTCTTGCAGTTGAATTGACATCAACGTTGGGGTTAAATTTGTGTGTGAAATATACGACAAATTGGAGTAATTATTAACCATGTTTGTGGTTAATTTAACATTAAGACGTGTTACAGTAGCCGTATAAAAGCTGAGTAAATTTATAATCCTTGAGCGTCGTTTTAGTTAAAATAATTGTCGTAATTATCATCATCCTAAGCTCGCTTAATAGCGAGTTAACTATTATTTGGTGTTGATTTAACCTCTGAATTCTGTGATTTTACTACATCCGACACATTGTAATAACATTATCAGTAGTTATCAGTGTCATCACTAACGTCAAATTAATTTATTACAGGAGTGAGCTGACATATATTGGTGTTGTTTTGACAACAGCAAGTTTTAAAATTACACTTCATCAAATGTTAAATTAGATTTTGTGTATAGTGAATCTAACCTTAAATTCGTTTAAATCAGGTTAGGTTATAGTCAAAATAATTTTTAATTTTGTATAAAAAATATTTGTTTGAAAAATAAATTTAAGAAATTTGAACTTTTAACACTATTGTGGTGAATACTGAATTATGACCATGCTTATTATAATTTTTTTATATCTATGTAATAAACAAACACAAGTTTAATTAGAATAACATTTATTTAAATTCAATATTTTTTTACAAATTTAGAACGATAACTGATAAGTATATTAATATATAGTTTTATTAATAAATTCTAATTATAAAAAAAAAGTTTACAATTTACAATGCATATTTTAAAGTAGCATACATTTTACCATTCTCTAGAACTCTAGCCACAGTTGGTGTTGAATCAGGTAATTCATTAATATAACAGCCAATATGATTTGAAATATTTATTTCTTTAGTATTTTCAATTTCATATGCATGGTGATGTGGATGAAAACCAATGCTTGAAATTGGACTGAGTATAAAATAAAGGTTCCTTATTATTTCCCCAAAAATACAGCCATCAAGATTTACATCAATAACCATAAGTAAGCTTTTTTTATAATAAACTCCTTTAAATTTAAGCCAAGAAGCATTAAAACAAACTGGGACTAATTATTGAGGAAACTTGTACAATGGTGCTGGAAACTCAGAATTGACAATAATCTCTTTTCCAGTTCCTAATTTCAATTCATGTTGAAAACCAGTTTTTGAAAGAAGGCGACTAACCATTTGAAGTTGTAATTTATAGGCTAATGTATGACCAAGATTTATGCGACAAGGTATTGCATTTGCCACACCTTTCAAAATCTTATGCTTTGCTTCAAACCGTATACATGATGTTAACTTTATTGGACCATTTTTCAATAACATACGACCATAATGGGTTAAAATATGAAATTTCGGTTTAAAATTGCTTTTTGACAATATGAGATACAGTCTATTATGTTGAGTTACAATAGAATCTAGTAATAAAGCACAATCACTTTGTATTCTACGCGCACAGCATAAATCAACTATCTGTCGTAATAAAATATATAGTTTCCAATTTTGAGAATGTTTTGGGACTAACTCACCTACAATTAAACCAAAATTTCTTACTAGGCATAACATCTCCGATGCTGACATAATAACTACCCCATTATTTAAGTTGTTCTGATTTATTTTTGGAGGACAGTTTTTGCGTTCAGTAACACCGTAGTCAAAAAGAGTTATTCTAGAATTTAGTTGGTTCAAAGTAAAATATTTTTTATCAATAAGATTTTTAATTACTAGTGCCATGTCATAACGTGCCACTCCTTCAGGAATATCGTGCATAAAATCACAAACCATATTTTGTACAACATGAAAATTGGGCACTTTGTTAAATATACATCTTTCATTTAATCCAGAATTAGACACACAGTTTTAAATAATATCGGTTTCATAATTATTTTCATTCCGTATTAAAGTGTCAACTTCGCGTACCATTTTATGAAGATCATGTTTAGAACAACGACAAATTCGGCAACAGTAATTAGCATTAAAACTTTCAACAAAACCCAGAATTGAATTTAGACCTAAATTGTCTCCTAATACCAAACCAAGAGCAAAGAATATTGTAATTTCGACCGAGTCAACTTGTATTGTAATGCCATTGGTTTGAAGATCTTTCAACTCATTGATTAGGGATGAAAACATTATTTCATTTGTCACTTTATTAAATCCTCGATCAGTAGAGTGAAATAAAAATGCAACAAAAATTTTTTCCAAGGCAGACAAATATTCGGGAGGAAATGCTACTACTGAAAAATAAATACATCCCATTTTATGTATTCCAGAATGTGAACCCAATGGGTTACCTAATTGAACAACATCATCATAGTATAAGTAAATAGGGAATACAATTTTGTCTGAAAAATTACGTTTCATTTTTTTCTAAGTGGAACCATCCAAAATGAAATCATGGTTTCATTATTGGACAAGGATTCATTCATAAATTTAGTTGCAGTTTTATAAATATCAGGAAGTTCAAAGAAAGCTTTCAGATTTCTTTTTAACGAAAGAAAATGTCCTTGTACTGGTACCATTAAAAGTCTATCTTCCCCAAGAACAGTTTTTTTTCTTTTGTGTAACCTACAACTATAGTTTTTGGTATGATGAAAAGATCATTTGAAACTAAGTATTTCATGCGAAGGTGCTCAGTTGTAAGATCTAAAAACGGATGTTGAAGAGCATTAAACATTTCTTCAATTTCAAATTTTGTTGAGAAACTACTTAAGTTTAAAAGTGGCATAATCTTTGACTTCAATTCAAGTACTATATCACTAGAAAATAATTCTATGACCCCGTCTATTATTTCTTGCAAAAGCATACTTGTTACAGACGGTTTCATCATAAGTTTACTAATAAAATTTAAGGCACACTTCTTAATAATATTTGTATATTATATTTGTGTTAAAGGCAACAAAAATAAGTCATCAGTGTTTTTAGTCCTTATAAGTTCATCAACAATATGAATATCTTCTAGAACTTCATATGTGTCAATATGGTGATCAGAGGTAGTAATAGTTTCTGACAAATTAAAAAGAGTAGATGTAAATGAAGAAGGTTCAGTATCATTATAGTTATTACCAATAGCTTCACTACCTAAATTATTGTGTAATGCATTATCAGAATTTGATTTTACTAATGGATGACTTCTGTTTAAATGTTGCCTAAAGCTTTTTAAACCTCGAAAGTCTCTACAACATGATTGCTGTTTGCACATATAAAACGACCGAGTTCCCAAGTTATGGTAAATTTCCATGTGCCATATAAGTTTAGAAATATAGTTATGCCTTTAAAGCATAAAAAGCAGTTGTACATTTTGTTACAAATTGTAATTACCTTTGACAAGTTTAATAAATTGAATAAAATAGTATTTCATAAATAATATTAAAAATTGAACATACCAAATTTAAATACTAACAGTTTCGTTCATGGTATTCATTTTACTATTTAAAGAGACAATAACTGAAGATTGACGATCATAAATTGTTTCTAAATTGTACAGCTGTAGTTGTAGAATGATCCACGACTCATAGCATTATTTTGGATAGCAGCAGTGTAATGCTATATATGTTTTGAAACAAGCATCTACGGCTTCCAGTGGACAGCCAAATGTCCAAAATTGATCATCGACTCTGATATAACAGTATTTAATGGAAAATATATCTTTGCCAACCAATACTATAAAAGGCTGAATAGTTGTGCCATACTGTATATATTTTTGAATTCTCTTATCTAATTCAGCTTCAAGTCCTGTCAAATTCTGAAAATCAAAAGAAATATTATGACCTAAGGTTCAAAAATTCTATTGTTACAATTTGAATGAAAAATTTCAAACTAGTTTAAACAAACTTATGATGATTAGAGATTTGTAATTTTTATTATAATTATTATTTTTATTATTTTTAAATACTTAGTACTAAAAAGACAATATAAAATGAAAAAGTATTTGTATACACCTTCAAAAGATAAAATCTTGTGCCGAAGAGGGTGAGATCTAAATTCTAATTACAATTTATATTAATAACAAAGTAGGATCTATAGTACAGAATGAAGACAGACTAGAATTATATTAGATAGATATATGACTGAGGTTTAATTTACAAACAAAACTTTTAAACAACTTAAATGAATTAAAACTATCTAAATTAATTATTAGTTTTTTATATAATGGTGTGCCTTTATTAACTGGACTCTGTTGTCCAACTGTGATTTTAATGTTTTTGAAGGTATTTAAATTGGTATAATTTTATTCCTGGTATTATATCTGGATTCAGATTTATATTTATATTATAAATACTATGTTGTCTTTTTTACACACACTTACAATATATAATGAATTTGTTCAATTAAAATGTAATTAATAAATATAACTTACAGTAACATGAACAACAAAAGCTACAGCTAACTCAACAAGTGACGGTTTCCATGATTTTTTGTTATTTTTGATTTGTGTTTTAGTGGGCACAAGATATGGAATTAGGAGAAGTTTGAGAATATTGCACGTCCTGGTATCTTATATAAGAGTAATAAATAGTTTAAATTGAAACAGTCAAGTACATGTTATGTAAAAATATTATTTTAATTGATGGATTTATATTTATACTCACTTCCGCTGAGTTGTACAGCATCGAGTTGTTTCAATATGTCTTTACCGTAGTTATCCTTCACTGAATTTCTACGTAGACTCAGTAAATTATTTGAAAAATAAGTCCACTTTTTTATAAATGTTGGCCAGTCGTGTAAAAGATTCTTAATGATGGGGTACTCCAAATTAAAATCTTCAAATACCATAAAAACATAAATCTTGAATAAAGTTACTAACTAATTTTGTGCCATGATTTATTATATTTATTTGAAAAATTACCAGAACATATCCTTTTGGGCCACATAAAATAGGCCAGGATTTAAAAATTCCAGACAAATGATGTTTTGAAATGTCAGAACCATGGATTTCTGTTTTCCTTATATCGTAAGTAAGTTTCCAGTGTTTAATAACTTCTTCAAAGTCAGAAGATGAACCTGACTTACTCAACCAGACTTTAGCAGCTTCAATTTCATCTATTATAATCAATGTTATTAATAAATAAAAATGTCTACAAATTAGACATATTTTATAATTGTATTACCAGAAAATGTTATAACTGCAGGTGATATATCATTAGCACATTTAGCTTTTCTTTCACCTTCAATAGCACCTATACTTCTCAAACGACGCGAGACATTCTTCCACCTTTCAACTAATTTCCCTTTGGCATGAGAATTATTTCCACTACTCGATGGTATGAAATATAGTTTCTATATAAGATGCATAGTATAATAGTTTTATTTTTCATAAATATGCTGAAATTAATTTGATAACCAACCTCTTGTTCTTTAGGAAATATTTCAATGATTAAAGATGCGATTTTCCGAAAGTAAAAGTCAGTACCCCTGAAAATTATCAAAATATTACCAAATAAATAATACTACACATTAATTACATAATATTTAATTGGCTATTACTCTACTACTCAGTAATTACTAATTATATTAAAATCAATTCTCAATTGGTAGATTTCTGTTATTTTAAACCTAGGCAATGAAAAACACATTATATTTTTGAATGTATCTATATAAATATTACTTACATCAAGTATTGGTGTTAAAATAAAAATACAGCTAAATAAATAATAAATAATAAATTAAATTAAACTCTGTAAAAAAAACCTAACATTGATCTACACTAAATTTTTGAAACTAGGTACCTACACTGATTTGATTTATTACCTGCTCTTATCTTGAAACAAGTAATTAATTAAAAGTTTAGTCAGGCTATTCTGAGCTTCGTCTGAGAGGTGGCCATTATTGACCTTAGCATCAGTCATAATGAAACGACCAGGGACTGGAACCTTTATGATTTTATCGGTTTCGGTTCTCAAAAATCTAAAATTTCGGTTTCGGTTTTGGTTCGGGTTTCCAAAAATATCAAATTTCGGTTTCGGTTTCGGTTTTGGTTAATACCGGTTTTAACCATAATTATTTTACTTTTGCTTTTTATTTTATTTTTATTAATCAAGTACTGTATACAAAATGAACATATTAAGAACTTAAATTTATTGATAGGTATTTGTAATTAAGTGTACCTATTTAAGAATTTAGGTAATAAAATATCATTACAATATAATATTAACATTAAAACTAAAAAATATACTATTTAATTCAATAATTTACTGGCTGTTAATGGAAGTTTCATTATACCACTAAATTCTAAACATTGTAAGAATTCAAAATAACATTATTAGCATACAATATGTATAAGGTACCAATATTGTAGATGACTAGCAAAACCTAGATAATAATAATATATTAAAAAAATATAATAATAATATATTTAAAAAACAACTAGATATCCACTAGGTACGTACCTATTTTGTTAGTTAATAGTAAATAATATTTAAATTTTAAACTATAAAGTAATAGACAAACATACAAAACATAAATATTATAATTATAATATACTGGTAAGATAATCAACCTTATTATAAATAAATTACTTTATTATAGTATATTATCAATTATAATTAAGGGGAGGGATAGGTACAAAATGAATAAATAATATTATAAAAAATGCTTAAAATAATATTATTAGTTATTAGTTTATTACATTATAATATCAGTCATAATATAGATATATTATCTAAAATATATTATTATATTAGTAAACTAATAATTTACTCTTGAAAATTTTTTTTTTTATAATTTTTTTCAAATAATCTATTTGTTCTAACTAATAATTGGTCTTCCAGGTGTATAGGTGTTATGTTGCATCTATAAGGTGATAATATAAATTTTAAGCATGAAAAAAGGCGCTCGACGCTAACTTGAGTTGCGGGAACAGAAAACACAATTTGTGACAGCTGATAAATTTCCGGATATTTTTTCTTCATTGTCTTCCAACTAAATAAACTCTAATATATTTGTTTTGTGGTTTAATCTCTTTTCATTTAATTAATATGTTTTTAATAAAGTTTCCATTTTTGTTGAAATTGAATTTTGGGTATTTGGTTGGCTTGAAGTTAAACTTGAAATTGAACTGCACTGGTTATCACTTTCCTTCTGTTTCAGAAAATCTTCAAGTATATCTGTATCATAATTATTAGTCAAACTTTCATCAATATTATTTTCAATTTCTATATTTGCATTGTTAGAATCAACTTGACTCGTTTCAAGTTCTTTTCTATGAAACCATATATTTATTAAATGTGTAATAGCAATATTACATTGATCTTCTGTCAGTGTTATGTTAAATCTGGGGTCTAAGAAAATAGCAGCTAGAAGAACTTGGTTGTTCATAATATTTTGTTCCCTAGATCTCAAACACTGTACTAACTTATTAGAAAATACATTGTTCAAGGATTCTGTTTCGATTCTACAAGCAATCCAAGCCCCATAAAAATCAGTAAGAGTCAATTGCTCATATTGTAATTTTTTAGTACACATTTTTGCAGGTAAAAGAGTTTTAAATAATATGTCTACTTGTTGCCACTCAAAATGACTCAACTCAACTCTTCTCAGTTTGGAGTCATTTGGTGCCATATTTTGGATAAATGCTTTTAGATGTTGTAATCTCTCTAGCATGTCAAATGTAGAGTGCCAACGTGTTAAGCAATCCAAAATTGGCAATTTTAATTTATCCTTTTTGATCAAATAAATATAAGTTTGGTTTCGCAGCTTTCTAACTAGTAAGCGAACTTTGTTTAATAATTTATCTATACTGTTGTGCTTCAAGGTATCAATAAAAACTAATTGTAAAGTGTGAGCCACACAGCGAATACCTATAACAAAAATAAACAAAGTTTTGGTTTCAACACTTGAATTATTCATATTATGTTAAGTAGGTAAGTTACTATTAAATTGTATTTATATCAGTTTCTTAGTTTACATTTGTAAAAATATAATTTAGTTAATTTACCATTAAAAATAGAACAATCGCCAAGGTTTGCTAACTCAATTCTATTTAATACATGTTCTGTTTCTTCATATTCTTTATCAATACATTCAATATCTTCATTGAGCAAAACAGCTATTTGTTCATCATCCAACAAATTTGTTATTGGAACCAGTGGCGCAACCAAAGGGGGGGTCCCCGGGTCCAGACCCCCCCCCCCCCCTTTATTTATAAAATGGAACATTTTTTAATTAATTTGGGAATATAATAATATATTGTAAGTATAATAAATTTTGTTAACCAACTAAATAATTTTGATAACAAACCTTATCAGTTATGACATATTGTACGTCAGTGATATCAATGGATCGTAGTAAGTTGTAGGAGAGGACGACGTAGCCGTGGTGAGAATTGAAAATTGAAATAGTGCTACCAATTATTTTAATTGTGGTCATACTGTCATAGATATTAACTTAAACGTGTTTACTTTCAGTGTTCGGAACGTTCACGAAAAAAATGAACTCGTTCACGTTCACGTTCAGTCCTTCAAAAAGGAGCTCGTTTACGTTCACGTTCGTGTTTTTTTCAAACGAACGCCTTCACGTTCACGTTCTTTTAAAAAACGAACGCGTTCGTTGGGTCGCGTTCATTTAATTTTTTTTTTATGAATCGTTAGCCTGCCGTGAATATAAAAATTAAAATCCCATAAACATATACGACTCAAACAATAAATAAAAATACAATTTAGAGCATATAGGGGAAAGTGGGGCAGAACGGGGGGCCATGTGGCAAAACGGGGACATTTCAATATTTATGTCTTATAATGATCATACTGATTTAAAAACTTAATATATAAATTTCTAGGGCCAACAATATCATATAATAAAAATTTCATGTTCACATATCAATTATCTTATCAGTTATAAATTTAAATCATTACACATGTCTCTTATCAATAGATTGATATAATAAACTGTTATTTTATTTCAAAATATTTTTATGGTTTACTTATTGTACATTTGTATTTTGTACCTATCTTAAATTTGTTTTTGCTGTTTCTATAGCAAATATTTTTAAGATTATCTTAATAATATTAATTATTAAAAAAAATAATTGTTTAAATGTTCTTAAGATTATTTTAATAATATTAATTATTAAAAAAAATAATTGTTGTGTTTACTAACAACGGCTGAAGTTAAGTGTAATCATTGGGGCATAATGGGGTACCTTACAACATTAGTTCTTTTTTAATTTTTAAGTTTACCAACTAGTGTAGGCATTACATCTATAATAAGTATTTAATTAAAATGTACCTATTTAATAAATGTAAAAGTTAAAATTTACAAGCAATTATTATTTTTTGTTATTGTACAATTAGTATATTAAAATATATTCCCATAAATATAATATAATATATTAGTATATTACATTATGTATATGCAAGTTATACAAGTTGTTTAAATGATAAAAGGTTTAAGTTGATTAATGTAATTGTATTTATGTAAAATGAAATAATATTTGTGAAATAAATAATATTTGAGGGACGTCCCCATTTAACCCCAGGTATGGGGCAAAACGGGAAAAATTATACTTACACCTATTTTGACCTTTAACACTATGAGACTTAAATGAATGTTTAAAACATGCTAACATATTAATAACCATTTCCTAAAGATAACACAGTTCAAGTTTCAAATCAAAAACACAATTTTTGAGTGAATTATAGCTTTTGATACCTTATGACCCCCGTTCTGCCCCACCTTCCCCAGCAATTCATAAAGTTTGACACGTTATTTGAGTTACATTTTAATAAGAATTTCATAGTGATCAAATTAAGCAAATACTAGGGCACTATACACACAACCAAGAGATTGGACAAGGTCGCCTTAGAAAAATCAGCTACCTCCATAGTTTATTTAAGAGTTGAAAAAATCTTTTCGATTGAAGACTTAAATTTAGGTCGAATTGAAAATTATAATTGTAATTCCTAATATATTCAACTCAGACAATTCAAATATTGAAACAAAAACAGTAAATAGGTACAATAGGTACATGATAAATAAATAATTCATATTTTAATTCGATTCATTTTTAAAACTTTATGGAATAAAAAAAAACAACTTGTATCCTTGTTAGGTATTATAACATAAATAAAAATTTTAAAAAACTGTAGGTAAATATCTATTTATCTAAATAAAAAAGAAAACTATTTGTAAATTTTATTGAACTTCAAAACATCTTATTTTGTTTTAATAAAATTAAGTTTTCAAACATATCATCACCCAGTCTATGACGTTTTGATGTCATTACATTCCCTCCAGTACTAAATAACCTTTCTACTGGTGCACTAGAGGGTAAACCTGTATTAAACTGAACAAATTTTAATAGTACTTTAGGAAATGCAAATAAACTTTTTAAATCAATATTTTTGTTATTTAAGAAATTTAAAAGTTCTTGATCTGAGGTTATTGTATTATTTTTATTGGAATAGCTTTTTGTTGGTAAACAAAAAAAATCTTTATTTGAATCAGAATCAGAATCACTAACTGAATTACCATCAGATACTTGATTTTCAGAACATAAAAACTCAGTTTTTAAAAATAATTCAGCATTCAATTTTTCGTCACGTTCTAGCCAATTTAGTTTAAATCTTGGAATAAGACATGCAGCAATTACTAATTCTTTTTCCATCCATATGTGATCAAATCTATAACACCAGTAACATAGTAATTATTAAATAGTAATATTAATTAAGATTAATATATTAAATAATAATTTATTTAATTTTCTAATTTAATTTTACAAACCTTTTTTTTAATGATCTTAAAACAGCTTCTAATAGAAGTGTACAATGTGTCATAGGCTTACATTGTCTATTTTTAATTTTTTTCTCCAAAGCATGTAAAGTCGGTAGCAGATATCCCATATACATGGCTTTTTCACCTTGTAAGAAATCTAAGGACTCTGCGATTGGTCCAAATATATCACAAAATTCATTTATGAATACAGCTTCTTCGTTTAATATTCTCGGTAATGTATTAAAATCCATGACTTGGTTCAATTTTTCTGAGCCACCAGGTCCATTTATAATCCCTTTTAATTGAATTAATGCATCATATGTAGAATTCCATCTTGTTTTATTAGGTACTCTCAAATACACATTAAGTACTTCATGAATGTTTTCTGCCACAATCGTCGACTGATTTTGTTTTGACCAAAGTTTTGTTAGCTTTGCAAAGAGTTTTCTGTAGAGCTTTTTGAGTTGAAGAACATCAGCCTTTCTTTCATTTTCATTAAACCATTTTTCAACATCATTAGTTGCGACCAAGTTCAAATCATCAGTTCACACATCGTCTGTGAGCGGACAAACTAACTTCATTTACATATTCAATTTCTGTATCAATTTCAGCATTTTCAAATATACCATTTAAATCAATTAGCTCTAATTCTTCATCTCTATTCTGATCTTCATCGAATAAGTTTTCCTCATAATTTTTATCAATTCCAAAAACCCTAAATGCTTTTACAAAATTGCTACCATTATCAGTTGTAGTACTGGTTACTTTATTTTGAATTTTGTACTTTTTGTTTATATTATATATTTCTTGTGCTATTACATCAAAAGTATGTCGACCTTTTATCACTGTGCAAGCTAATGATGCTCCTTCTCTAACTAACGTTGTTATATTAATCCAATGGGCTGTTATGCCAAGGTAAGATTTTTTACCTTGGGTCCAACAGTCTGCAGTTTCTGATATATATTCAATATTTGACAGTGTTTTAGTAATATTATCTACCATTGCATTAGCTGCAGAGTTTAATCGAGTTTTTAATGTTTTTGAACACATAACAGTTAATGTTTTTGGAAGTCGCAATCTAATTAAATTCAAAAATACTGGCTTGTCAACAATATTAATTGGCTGTGTATCTTGAACTACAAATTTAATTATTGCTGAGTCCAGTTGTTTTTGTGTAATTATTTCATTTCCAGTACCTATTCTGTTTAATGTAGTCTGTATGGGATTGCTCGATTTATCATTTATCAGTAGATTTTTTGTAACTGTATCCTCATCATTTTGTACACAATTCGGTTTTTTTTCTACATCTGTATAAGCAAAGAACTCTGCATACTTATATGTATGAACTTTCTGAAAAAAAAAAAGAAAAGAAATAAGTAGGTATTTTATATGTAGGTACCTAAAATATTTATTTTTTACCTGAAAGAGTAAATAATTAAATTACACAAATAAAGTAGGTACCTAGGTAGTTAACTTTCTACAGTTTTGGAAATTAGTGTACATACTAATTGTTATCTACCTATGATAGTCCTCGAAAATCAGAAATTTAAATAAGGTATTTAAAAACTAAAAAATAAATTAACAGAATATTAACTTTTTTTTTTTATAACACTTCCTACTAATTTTTTCAGAAAAAAGGGAAAATATGTTATCTATATATTAATATTTAATATAGGTACTTTATAATATTAAAATACATTAGTGATTAGCATTTAGCATAGTACAATTAATATACTAATATACCCACGTCCCACTTTACTTTGAATAACACCATATTATGATAGTGGATGGAAATCAAAAAATATATTATTAAAACTGGAAGTAAATCAGTTAGTTATGACTTATGATAAATAAAACATACCTATTAAACATTAATAATAATTAATATAATACATACCTTCATATGTCGTTTTAAATTCGTGGATGATTTTTTGGAAGTGCTTTTAGTTTTTCTGGATGGCAAACATAATAAGCATAATACTTTAATATTTTCATCACTTTCTTCAACATATTTGAAATATTTATCAAACCCATACCATGGGATACACGTATTGTTTTTTGAACTAGTTTCATTTGCGTCAATATTTAAACGTTTTTTGTTTGAATTCATTATAAATATTAAATAGGTACTCACTAACTAGACAGTAGACGGTCACGGACTCACGGTATAGAAAACGACGCACGACAATTAAAAACTAATTAATTAAAGATACTGAAACAGTGAAAACTGAACAATTTCAAATGTATGATAACTGATAAGTCACTGACCACAGTTACTGTGTAGTAGGTACGGTACACTACTACACTGTACACATTTCACAACAATCACATCTATAAATAAATTCCGTGCGTGTTCTGCGCGACTGAGCGTCACCGTCGTTTTGTGATTTCCAGTAATTAAATTTAAATTCGACGATGCAGATGATAAACGATAAAGCCCATGTTTATACACGATACCCCGTTCATAATAGATATATATTTTAGTCCATGATGCACACTTTACATATTCATTTTTATTACGATAAACGGATTAGGTTTATTCATAGATATTAAACATAATATTATGGATACGGCATAACACAAAAATCTGTAAGCTAACATAATTCATACTATTATTAACCACTAGATGCCGTATCCATATGTTTAATATCTATGGGTTTATTACGAATTCGTGGAAATCATAATATTATGTATGTCTACCCGGGGACACTGGAATTGCCCGTATTTAATTTATATATTTTGCAATCAAACGAATATTATAGGAATTATAATGGGAAAAATGAAAATATTATTATTATAATATAATTAATTAATATATTTTAAACATATAATATTTATTAAATGGTAAATAAATTGAACGTCTTAAAAATTCATCAAATTCATTAAAAATATAAACGTCGTTCACGTTCACGTTCTATTTGCAAAAAACGAGTGACGTTCACGTATCGTTCACTATATATGAACGTGAACGCGTGAACGTGCGTTCATGAACGACGTTCTTTCCAAACACTGGTATATAGTAATACCTACTCGACGGCGGCGATATCGGCACTCGGCCCCGGGACTCGTACCGGAGAAAGTATGGTGGCGCGCGGCCTATAAATTTAGCGGGGAACGCGAATAGGGTGCGAACGATAAAGGCGGACGCCTCGAAAAGGGCTAAAACTTGAATTCTTGAAGACAAAGGCAAAAAACGCGGGCGACGGCGGCGGACGTAAAGCGCGTCTTCTCGGCGGCGGAGGGCCCGCTGGGAAAATAGTACGGCCGCGCGCGGTACGTAAATTTAGCGGGGAACGCGAATAAGGTCCGAACGGGGCCGCCCGGGGACCCCCGGGGGGGTAAAACTCGAAAATTTGCAAAAATTTTGAAAAAAATCGCGAAAAGTGATAAGAAGGAGTGATAACGCCGTGAGACCCGTTTTCCCTCCACAATTCACCAAGTCAGTACGAAAAATCGACACACGGGTCTTCGTTTTATACTACAAGACTAGCTCTCCGAGCGTCGCTGGGGGAGACCCCCAAACCCCCCGTGGTTGGTGAGGAGTGTTGTCGATGTCGGATGCCACAGTGGTCTTGTGCGGTCTGGTCGTCAACCGATGTCGGTTATGAGTGTTATGATAAGAACGGTGGGTATTGATAAGAAAAGTGGATAAGTGATAAGGATTATGGATTGCTGATAAGGATGTTGGATTAATGATAAGAATGGTGGATTTGTGATAAGGATAGTGGATTAGTTAACCGGAGAGCTGTAAGTTTTTTACTACCTTCAAAAACGCCAAATCAAGTAACCTCGATTTATTTGGGGTCTAGCGGGTCAGTCACCTACCTCGACGTTGGACTTATATGTCTCGGCAACAGGTATGCAACGTTCAAAACGTGAAACGTGAAAAAAATTGTAAAACATTTCGGGGGTCCATGAAAATCATATAGCCGCCGTCTTTTTATGGGTGTCTAGCAGGTCAGTCACCTCGAATGACGTTCGCCGTAGTAATAAGGGTAAGCTATTCGACTTTGATGCGCCTTCGTCCCACAAACCGTTCTTAAACATCCGACTGCCGTCCGACGGACAACACGTGAGTATATTTTGTATTATTAATTTAATTTGTTTTTTTTTAAAACGTTCACCGCAGATCGCAGGTATTTATCAATCAGTATAATGTAACACATGCTTTCCGTCAGAAAATTAAAATATTTAATGTTTAAACTTAGATTATTTGTAAGCACCTGTCCACGCTTTCCGGCAAAGTTGTTAAATACCTATACTGTGTCTACGTTGCACAGGTCGGGGAGAAAAAACAAATATATTGCGCTGACATACTGTAAATGTTGCATCTTTTTTCTTTTTAGAATGAATAATATAAAGATAAACTTTAATGCGGCGGTGCAAACCATATACCTGAGCACCGCCCCTGCACCGCCGGCTGAGACCGCCGTCGTCGCACGCCACCCGCCGGCCGAGACCGCCGTCGCCGCACGCCATCGCCATCCACCGCCGCGAAAGGCACCCCCCAAACGCCGTAAGTACATAGGTGATAGGAACATTTAAAAGTTTACTATTAATTAACGCCTACATCGTGTTTCAGGATGTTATAGATGTAATAACTACGGGCACAATGCCCGGCAATGCCTCGGTGAGTGTATATCGCATTTTCATAATAAAATAAAAATAAAATTAATAATGTTTGTTATATTTATAGCCCCCCAAACACCTAGGAGAGCACCAGCCACACAACGTGGTGGGGGGTTGAGTTCCGTTAGGATAAGGCCGCCGCGGAGTCTGAGTGCAAGGTCGACACGCACTCAGACTCCCGGTCCCCAACCTATCGGAACATCAACCCCGATGGCATCAACCGTAAGTAATATTTTTAATCCTAATAGTGCTAAATAAATACAAAATTGTAAGATATGAATGCACACATGAGGTATTAGAGAGACCACAGTTAGTTGTGAATTTGAGAATACCTTTTAATGCCATGTTTAATTTGTTTATATAAATTGTAGACGTTGTATGAATCGATGGCTGGTGGCACTTGTGAATCGGCGTTGCGACAGTTGGAACAACTGATCATATCAACACCGTAAGTTGTCAATTGGATAATTTTTTTGTAATGCCATTATCCTAACAATATTTTTTCCTCTAATATTTTTCAGATCTGATGAATAAAAACTTTTTTTTTTCACATGTCTTGTTTTTATTTCTTACCTTAATATAATAATCATGGTTAACACATTAGTTAATAGTAGTAATATTAGAGTATAATAATATGAGTAGCCTATGTGTTAGATGTACAATTTCTAGGGGTCTGATGTGATATGTTTACTTATGTAATTATGTATTTGAATAGTTTGTGCCATTGGTAGATGTGTATCACAAAAATAGGCAGTGTAATACAAAGAACACCAAAATAATTCATACTGATATAAATCACAAAGTTCTTGACATAGGCGTTTAAAGGTATTATATTATACAAACATTGTAATGACAATTGGTGGTCAAATACCAATAAAATATTGAATATAATTAACTATACATTACAAAGTAAAAACATATGTAAAAAGTTACTTAATATATTAATATATGTACAACAAATCAATAACAGATATTTAGATTGTTATTAAAAGTTATTCATACAGACATGAATAGCAATGTTATAGAGAGCTAAATATAAAGCTAGAGTACTATAATAACAATTAGTGGTTGAATACCAAATTATCTTATATGGTACAAAGTAAAAAACAAATGTAAAAAGTTTCATAATAGCATAGTATAACAAATATAAATACAATCACAGTATAGGATTGTGAATGCAATTTCAACTATAATAATATTATATGACCAGATATTTAGATTAATATAAAAAATTATTGCAAATTGTGTTTAAAATTTAATATTATATAAGTAAAAGTAAAAATTATATAAGTAAAAGTAAAAACAAATTTAAAAAGTTACTCATACAGACATCAATATCAAATCCATTGTATGATATTAATATTAACAAAACATATAAAAAGGTCAAATAATTTAAACTAACGTTAGAAAGTTACATAATATTATTTAAATGTTTTTTTACATTTCATTACATTGACCATGTATTTTGAAGTAGGTATAAATAAATAATTATTAATATAGCGTAAATTAATTATTGACAAATGTATGTGTGACTGTACAATATTATAAAATCCTAACAAACCGTTTGACATTAGTTACGAATACACCTTTGAGTATTCGCATCCAGAGAGATTACTTGGAGGTTGTCAAACTTTCTTTCCACATCACCTAGACTTGAACATCTGGTGTGACGCTAGACTTGATCATTGAGCGTCACCTAGACTTGATCATCGAGCGTCACCTAGACTTGATCATCGAGCCTCACCTAGACTTGATCATCGAGCGTCACCTAGACTTGATCATCGAGCGTCACCTAGACTTGATAATCTAGCGTCACCTAGACTTGATAATCTATCATCACTTAGACTTGAACATCAAGTGTCACCTAGACTTGGATCATTGAGCGTCACCTAGACTTGATCATCGAGTGTCACCTAGACTTGAACATCGAGTGTCACCTAGACTTTATCATTGAGCGTCACCTAGACTTGATCATTGAGCGTCACCCAACCTTGATTATCGAGCGTCCGCTAGACTTACACTTACCATTGTCAACACATATTGCATTACAGAACTTCCCTGTACACAATGTTCTTGGTGACAAATCGCCCGCTATCATCGGCGTACATGCCAACTCTCACGGACTGTGCGTTTCTCACCCTCGAAAACGCTACGTACAGCTGCCCGTGCGTGAACACAGGCGACGTCAGTAGCAAACCTACCCTGTCGAACGTCTGACCCTGCGACTTGTTGATAGTCATGGCGAACGACAATCTCACCGGGAATTGAAGGCGCCGCAGTAAGATGGGCAGGTCGTCCTCACCGCTGGACGTGAGCGGTATCTTGGGCACGACGATGTCGTCGTCCTGTGCTTCACCTGTGCTTTCACCGCCCTTAATCACAAATGGTAATAATTCAACAAAATCATTCAATGATTCGTATTTCTGTACCCATCTTGTTGCACATTGCCTTTTCAGTGTCCTAGCGTTAGAACAAGGTATGGAGTCACTATTTTCAATTTCGTTGATTAATTCATTTTTTCTTTTTGGTGTGTTGAAAAATACATAAAGCCGTTCAACGATTCCCAAACAATTTCTAACAGATTTTATATCACTGGATGTACATACTGCTAAATTGAAAGAATGTGCAGAGCAATGAATGTATAGTGCCTTTGGATAGCTATCTCTAATTACAGCTTGGACACCATTGAATTTCCCTGCCATACAAGTGTTCACAATCAATACCGCAAGCATTTAAACCTGAAATAAAAATTAAAACATATCATAACTTTAAATAGTCAACAATGATTTATAATAATTTATACTACCAATAATTACCATCTAATATAGATGAAGCTAAACTTGAACCAATCAAACTGTTTATTTCAAAAAATTGAAGAAAATCTTCATGTAATATATCATCATTATCCACATAACGCACGCTTATTGATAATTGTTCCTTCGTAGCTACATCAGTCGTTTCGTCAGCTAAGATTGAGAAGCATTTTGAAGAATTTACTTTATCAACAATCTGTTTGAGAATAATTTTATTGCACGCCTCAATAATTTGGTTTTGAATTATAGGACTTGTATATTTGTTCCTTTTACCACAACCTTCCAACATATTTTTTAAATGTTCATCGCCTATTGCTCGATATTTTAAAATGGCACGAAATTTACCTTCTATTGAATTTATATCTGTTGATTATTGAAATAAATATATTTAATTCAAATTATATATACAAATTGAGTTATTATAATTTCAATTACCATCTATCACTATTTTACCAAAATCCAGATGTCCCCGTAAAGGAATTTCTTCTCTACCACACAACAAAATACACTGAATAATAGGAACAAGTCTTTTTCTATTTTCTTTGACTTTAGCCAATCTATAATGATGACATTATTGACAATTTAATATTATATATAGGCACTTTTGTTAAAATAGTTAAATCACCTATCAGTGTCAATGCGTTCTACTATTGATGGCTGTTTATGATCAAATAAAATACTTAGAAATTGTTGAGACTTTAAAACACTCATTTCGTGATAAGCAGACTTTGTGTGATCTTGAAATGCCTATAATGGTTTTATGTTATACAAAATATTATCATAAAAGCGATTATTACTTTAAGAGCTTTTTTAAAATTGCGAAATACAGTTTGTACAAGCTGTCCTAAAGATTGGTTTCCAACTCCTCCATATTTTGCAAAAACTACACAATATCGGCAGTAAGCTCCATCTTCTTTTTTCGAATATACTAGCCACGGAAATCTTTCTAACCAAGTATATTGAAATCGCAAATTCTTTTTTGTATACGTATCCAGTATAGGAAAAATAAAATCTTTTTTAGGAATCCATACATTTTTTAAAACCTAAAAATAAATAAAATAATATTGTGTTATGCCTAGAACCTACTTTATAGTTTATTACAATTCTTTGTAAGTACTTAGTAGTTAATTAAGTCAAATACTAGAAGCGTGAGAATGCTGTACTTGTAGTTTGTACCATTATTACGCTTAAAAAAATAAGAAAAAAACTACATTATTTCTTACCTTAATTTTCTCTTTATCAGTTAAAGAACGATTTACAAACAAACAAATATTATTAGGCGGAGTTGTAACTTTGTCATTTTTGTTCACATTTTCATTCTATATATATTTAAAGAATTATACCAATACCGAAAAAAGGTGGTGTTCTACCTTTAATTCCTATTTTTGCTGGTTTATCAGCATTAGGCGCGCTTACCGGTGGAGTAGGTAATATAGTAAAAGTCGTGAAAGAATTAAATTCTGGAAAAAGCACACCTATTCATTTAGGCAAAGGATTATATCTTACTCCTCACAAGGGTAGTTCTTATAAAATCGTAAAAGGTAAAGGTTTATACCTAGCACCACACAAGGGCGGCTCGGTTAAAAAATCAAGGTCAAAAAACTAATTTCTACGTTACCCGATAGAGCGTTGTACGATTATGAGATTATAAAATACGCTGACATGTTGAAAATTCCTCATTTCATCGGTGTATTTGCTAGAGACAAGTTACCTCGACGAGCAAAACATCAAGAGTCGGCTGTAGTTAATTTAGACATCGAAAACGGTACAGGTACTCATTGGGTAGCGTACCTATAAGAAAATCGGAAAAAAAATTAAATATTATGATAGTTATGGAAATTTAACGCCACCGCTAGAATTACAGAAATATTTCAACGGTTGCAATATCGAATATAACTACGAGAGACATCAGAAATATAACACAACAAACTGTGGTCGTCTGTGCTTAAAATTTTTATCATGTACACTATAACGTTAATCGGTAACTCTAGCGAATTGTCATGTGACTTTTTTCACCGATAGAAGTCAGTAAAAATGCAAAAATCTGTCTGTTAGGTTTTCAAACGAATAATTCTATTCCTAACGTAAACGAAAAGTGTAATAAAATATGCTTCACATACAGTAATGATAACAATATGAATAGCGACAGCTATGTAATACCTACCGGCTCTTATGAGTTGAATGAAATTGAAGCAGCTATAAAACGTGTATTGCATAATACAGATACCGATAACCTATTCGAGTTGAGAGCAGATAATAATACACTAAAATGTACAATGTTTTGTAGTGAAACTGTAGATTTTCGTATGACGGATAGTATAGGACAGTTGTTGGGGTTCAAAAATCGTAAATATGCTGCTAATGTCAAACACGAATCAGATACGTTGGTCAATATTACCAAAACAAACTGTATATATATCGATTCAAATCTAGTTATGGGTTCATTCGTCAACGGTAAGCAGTGCCATACAATCCACGAGTTCTATCCGAATGTTCCTCCAGGCTATAAAATAATAGAGGTACCAACACATTTGGTTTTTTACTCCATTAATTCTACATCTATAACACACGCAAGTATAATTTTAAAAAATCAGGACGACGAGTTGATCGATCTACGGGGCGAACCGCTATCAATACGATTATTAATTCAAGACTCGTGATGGGGCTTCAATTTTACAATATAAATAGGGCTGTATATGAAAAACCCGTTAGTCGTGTTAAAAACACTAACAAGGTAACAACTCCGAAGAAGAAAAAATATTCGAGACGAAAACAGACTAAACATAGTCTAACACCTGATAATTTGGCTTTTCTACGCTCGATTAACGTCATTTAATATGGACGACACATATTTAGACGTGACGGCTGGTTACATCGACGATTGTAAAATAACACAAATTGATTATCATTCTTTTTTACCGTATTCAACATCGGCTCTTTCTAATAATGATGAGGTGCGTATTGCTTTACATAACACAGAGTCTTATACTTTACCGTGCGAGAGTTATATTTACATCGAGGGAACAATAACCAAACCTGCAGAAATAACTGACGAGATTAGATTTATAAACAACGGACTGGCATTTCTTTTCTCCGAAATGAAATATGAAATAAACGGAAATCAAATTCAGAAACTCGTCAATCCGGGTATATCGACCACATTAAAAGGATATTGTTCGTACAATAAAACAAATATTTCCTCACACCAAAACGCTGCCTGGGATAGTGATTTTAAAAATGTTAATAAAGATTTTATTGATAGTGGTAATTTTAACGGATGTATTAATCTTAAACATTTGTTTGGTTTTTGTGAAGATTATAAACGCATTTTAATAAACTGTAGCCAGCAACTCATATTAAATAGAGCTTCGATTGATATGAATGCCATCAAAAAGTATAAAAATAATGAAGCTGTCGTAGACGCTCCTAAACTAAAAGACGCTAAAATAAATATAACAAAAATATTGTGGCGGATGCCTATAGTGAGAGTTAGCGATAGAGAAAAAATTCGACTGTTGAAAGTAGTCAACAGTCAAAAACCCCTGACATGTACGTTCAGATCGTGGGAACTGTGTGAGTACCCATTTTTACCTCAAAACACTTCACATTCGTGGAAAGTAAAGACATCCAACAAGTTGGAAAAACCTCGATATGTTATAATCGGATTTCAAACTGATAGGAAAAATAGCACAAGTAAAGCAATGTCATACTTCGATCATTGTAAAATTAAAAACTTGAAAGTCTATTTAAACTCCGAAGTATTTCTATATGAAGATTTTCAAAGTGACTTTAACAAGAATAAGATGGCGAAATTATACCGCGCGTATGCAGAGTTCCAAAAATCTTACTACGGTCACGACGATGTAACACCTCTATTGAACCGATCAGAATTCAAAAATCACTCTCCAATCATAGTTGTTGACATGAGCCGACAGAACGACAACGTGAAAATGTCAACTGTTGACCTCAGAATTGAACTAGAAGCTGATGAGGCGTTTCCAGCTTCCACTTCCGCATATTGTTTAATATTACATGACCAAATTATTACTTATAATCCATTTAACGGAGAAGTAAGAACCTTGTAAATATTTATTGTAAATACTTTTTGTAAACCTTAATATTTTATTGTAAATCTTAATATTTATTGTAAACCTTAATATTATTAAATAAAAAAACTTTTTTCTTATATATCACGTCTTTTTTTTTTTTTTATTTTACATAAATTATTTATTTTACATAAATTATTAGAAAAGTCTACGTTTTACTTTACGCAACGGTGTTTGGGGTTCACCACTAGTTGATCGAGATGTCCGTGGTGTCTTGAATTGAGACGATGCATTGGTTTAGATTGAAAAAATCAGGCCCATCATTTTCGTCGAACGACAGTTGTTGGCTACAGTTATCATCGGGTGACGTTGGACCATCAAAATGATCTATCAGCTGGAAAAATAAATATAAAAATCATTAAATTGTTTTTACTAAAAATTATTTAATAAATTACCTTAGATAAATCATAATCCTCATCCGTCAGATTAAATCCATTACTTCTAATGGAGTCTTCGTACGATTTGTAGTTACCAGCGTTGACAGGTGAATAGCTTGGTATCATTAATGACGGGCTTCTAAAATTCTTGTCATATGGCTAAAATAATATAAAAAGTATTAAATATTTTATATAATGTGATAATACATTTCTGAATTACCTCTGGGGTGTTTGGTGTCACCAGACGATTCATACAAAGTTCGGTTAATTGTGTAGGTGCAAACATTTTGATTTGGTTGAGGAATTGGTTTTCACTGGTTTGCTTAACTTCTTGGTTGTTAATGAAAATTTGCATTTCTCGTACATTATTAGGCGGTGAATCCACTTGAAGAATTTTCCCGATCAAATTCTCGGAATATTCGTTCATTTGTTTTATAATTTTGGGTTTGATGAAAATATCTTTTAACCGTATACTCGCAGCAATACTCCATTCAAAGTTGTATAGATGAAGGGGTAGACAGAGAAGCATTGATAAATCTGGATGAAGATATGATCAAAACATTGATCCCAAAAGTCGGTTACCTATCAACATTTTTAAACAAATTTAACTTGTTTAAAAATAGTATTACTGTTCCAGTAAGTAAATAAGTTATGCTTTTTACTCCATTTTTCTTTAAACATCCAAATTGTATGTACACATTTTTCTGTATAAACCTATCTATATCAACCCTATCTTGTATTAAAGGTGTTAGAACTATCCAGTCAAAATGAAATAAACATTGCTGATATGAATGTTATTGAATTTGAACCTCTTGAGGGTATAAGAAATGATTCCACAATTAACCAAGATCCTGTTCTCCCAACATCACAATCTCCCAAAGTAATAAATTATTGTAATTCTTTAATGTTACTGTAGGTAATATATATACTTAAATAATTAGATTTTTAATATATATATATATATATATCATATAGGTGTATATACATCCTAGAACTACTGGAAGTAATAATGGTAATATAAAAAATATACTACAAAAGTCCCAAGAGGGAAATATGATAATAAGACTTTATGAACAAAATAATATATGCAATATGAGTATGAGAAGTAAAATGGTGAAGTTAATAATTTATTGATCATGAACTAAAAAAAAGTTTAAATGAGACATTATCTTCAGTCCAAATTCAACAGTTAGCAAAGGAGATTGTTGAATGTTTTGAAACAGAATCGGAATTCATTTATTATACACCATTTCAAAAAATAAATAAAAATATTAAATTAGCACGAGGTAAATTATGGGACCGTTACTGCAATGTACGAAAAGACATTCGGAAGTTACAAAACAGCTCTAAAGTAAAACCAAATACATTATACGAAACCATCGAAGCAAATGAAGGTTCTAATTTTTCCTTTGCATTATTTTATTAAAACACATTGTTTCTTTTTATTTAAATATTAACATTTTAGAATTGTTTTAAAAATAGTTTTGGATGATATGATAATTTGGCTAAGAAGTAATGATGAGCCGATGACTGTTGTACTAGACAAATGGGCCAAAACAAGTGATTATAGGTACAAGAAATTATTAGAGAGTGACCTAGAGCTAGAATATTTTATTAGTTATCCAGCCATGAGAGGTGTTAATGCGTGTCAGTTGGTTAGTATAAATTACAATAGGTAAATTAAACAAATTCTGAAGTTTTTAAAGTTTTGTACCTACTACTTACATAATGTGGATAGATTTTTATTTAAAATAGCCAATAGGTAAATTAAAACAATATGATTTGAATAATAGACTAAATTAAAGACTTTCTATGACAGGTACTTTTAATTGTCATCATTTTTCATTAGGTACAATCTTTAATTTAATTTACACTCTTTTATAATAAACTAATAAAAATTATAATTAAAAATTATTTTTGTTATCCTCTTAAAAACAATACCTAGTATATACGTAAAAATGTAAAAGCATACCTAAGTAGGTATATGTACAAACATATACTTATGTATTATTATATTTACCTTTTATAATATGATGAAAGATCAGTTAGAGGGGAAAAGTAAAATGATAATTTTTTAATATATAGTATACCTGAAACCTATATTGTATAATATGTAGCAGTTGCAGACTGCAGTTATAACTGTTTAAAGTATTAATATACCTACTGGCTACTATTTTAATAATTTAATTTAATTATAATGTTCGTAATATTATTTTAGATTGATTTGGATTTTGATCTACTTTTTCCAAATAAAGAAGTTGCATTTTATAACAGTTTCCAACATTTTTTATAAGTATTTAGAAAAGTGTCAAACTAAAATTGTAAAGGAAGTACAATATTTTAGCTATTTAGAAGTGCTTAGCAAACCAGAAAATCCAGGTAATTATATCTACAAAGATATAATATTTTTTTATGCAGGGTACCTAAATCTAACATTTTTTTTTTGGTTTGATGGCTAAGCCTACAAATCGAGAACTGAGGATACATCTATCCTAACCTAACCTAACTTAACCTTCAGATATACTATGTACCTATATAGATTTCTTTATTTGATAATTAATATTTTTATGTTTCTAATTGTAGACATTAATATAGCTGCATTATATATTCTTCCAAGAATATTTCAATCGAAAACAATTTGCTCATCTACGTCAAATGGTTCAAAGAAAAGAAAAGTTGAAAAGTGGAGACCTTCAACTGAAGAAATTGCTGATGGATTTGTTTGTTTTGCTAAAGTAATTGTTTTCTAATTTACATATACCTAAATATATACCCTCAATATCTATGTAGCTACAATATACTATACATAACTAAATACCTACTTAACAAAAATAATTTTACTATTATGTTTACAGTCTGCAACACAAATGAATGACATATATTGCCAAAAAGAAAACAAGGCTAAAAGATCAAACACTACAGTACAACCATATATTACATTTTTATGTCTAGACATCGAAAATCCTCTTAAGGTAACTGCATCTTATGTGATAATTAATAAGTACCAATTTAAAGTAGAAACACCTATGAAAGCAGTTGATCTGGCGTTTAAAAGTTTTTTTTCGTTAAACCTCAATTATCCGAAAGAATCTGAACATTTATGGGAATTTATCCAAAAATATTTTTATAATATTACCACCGATCACGACAAACGATTCACATCCACAAATATAATCTTAAATGATCTAAAACAATTTTGATAGTCATATTATTTTTTTTTGTCTATATAAAATACTATTTATTACATATTATCATATTTTTCAAAGTAACTTACTATACTCTTTTGATAATCTTATATACTGTTATATTATCTATAACATTTAAATTATAAATTATTAATATCTAGTGCTATACTATTGAACTTTAATTTTTCTATAACAAAATATGTTCATTTTTTAATTGTTATAATAAAATTACCTATTCTGTATTAGGTATCTACCTACCTACATTTAAACTGTTGCTTATATAAATTACATTGTACTGTTTATATCTAATTATATGTTATATGTTTGTATCATTCTTACATTAAAAATGCCTAAATGTTTTAAATGTTTATCAAATCTTGCAAATTTTAATTTATTATTTTTACATTTCAAAGTTTATCATGCAAACAATATAACATTTTATAAGTGCCTTGAAGATAACTGTTTAAGGTCTTTTAGTAGCCTAAATTCATTTAAAAAACATGTAAAATGTCATATTAACAGTTCTCCAATTTCACATGATTTGAATAACATTTCTAATAATGATCATTTTGACTTACCTGATGCATCTAGTATTAATATTATAAATAATAATGTATTGGATGAGTCCATCACCATTGTAACTGACAATGGTGACAACTATGAATCATTTGTTAATAATAAAGCAGTAGAATTATTGTCAAAATGGTATAACGAGTCAGGGTTACCAAGAAATAAAGTTCAAAGTATTATGAATGATATAACAACATTTTTAAATGATATAGTTCCTCCTTTGAAAACTGAAGTAGAATCAAATTTTGCTGGTGATTCCATAATACGCCTAAATGTTAAGTTTAATATTTTGTGTGATCCTTTCAAAAATTTAAATACTGAACATAAAAGATTTAAAGCATTTCACAGCTTGGGTACATTGATAAAACCACTTGGATCTATTGTAGGTTATAGACCAAATGATTCTCTCCAAAGAGGAGATGTGATTATTAAATCAATTCCTGTCAAAATCTATAGCGTACAACTAGAGAAATTATTTAGACAATTTTTTGAAGTACCAAATGTATATAATACCTTTTTGAAATATTCAGAAACTATAATAGAAGCCAATGATAATTTGATCCATAATTTTATACAAAGTCAAATGTGGAGAGATAAAATTTTACTCTCTGATAAAATATTAATTCCTTTTTTTCTGTATTTTGATGATTTTGAAACAAATAACTCCCTTGGAAGTCATGCTGGAATACAGAAGTTAGGAGCAATTTATGTAAGTTTGCCTGGTTGCCCTCCTGAATTTGCTTCTAAGTTAGAAAACATTTTTATGGTTTTATTGTTTAACACTACTGACAAGAAACTGGTAGGGAATCGGGAACTCTTCAAACACATAATTTTAGAAATTAATGATTTGGAGTCCAGGGGTATTCAGATATGTGTTGACAATCAAAATATTCAAATATATTTATCATTAGCTCTAATATTAGGTGATAATTTAGGCTTACACAGCATTTTAGGGTTTTCGGAAAGTTTTAATGCAAACTATCCTTGTAGATTTTGCAAATGTTCCAAAGCTGAATGTAATTCTTTAACACTCCAAGATACTTCTAAACTTAGAACAGTGGAAAATTATTCAATTGATGTTAACATTAAAAACTTATCCACAACTGGTGTTGTCGAATCTTGTATTTGGAATGATGTTACCTCTTTTCATGTTGTTCATAATTATTCTGTCGACCTCATGCATGACTTACTAGAGGGTGTTTGTAATTATGATTTAACAGGTATTTTAAGGCTCTTTATAATTGATTTTAAATATTTTAGTTTAGAGACACTAAATCAAAGGATACAGTATTTTGGATATGGTCCTACCGACATTAGAAATAGACCTCAAGCAATTTCAGAAAATAATTTAAAAAATAACAAGCCTTTAATGTTAAAGACTACTGTTAGTGAAATGTGGTGCTTAACTAGATATCTAGGTCTGTTAATAGGAGATATGGTTCCTAGAAATTCAGAAATCTGGCAATTATATATTGTATTAAATAAAATATAAGATATAGCAACATCACACAGTGTTGGACCTGAGTGTCCATTTATATTAAAAAACTTAATTGATGAACATCATCAATTATATACAAAATTGTTCACAACCAATTTAAAGCCTAAGCACCATCATCTATTGCACTATCCCTCTATAATGGAAAGAGTAGGTCCATTGATAAATATTTGGTCAATGCGTTTTGAGGCTAAACACAAGGAGTCAAAAGTGGCTGCACAAGCTATAACCAGCAGAAAAAATATCTGCTACACTTTATTTTTGAAAAACCAACTCAAAGTAGCTCATCGAGTAGCCAACAGTATTAATTTTAATCTATCTGCCCTATTTAAGATTGGTAAAACAATTTTTATTTCTGAGGAGGAACTAAAAAATATTTCTAGTGTCTTGAATGATGTTAGTGGTTATACATTTATTTCATGGGTTAATGTAAATGGTACTCATTATTCCGCTAACAATATGTGTGTTGTTATATCTATAAATAAAGTAACTAGTTTACCAGTGTATGGATTAATAAAGCATATTTATATTTTACCAGATATGATTCCTGTAGCTATTTGCTCTTTATTTTGTACAAATGGTTTTGACGACCATTATCAGTCATATGTTGTAAATAATACCAAAGAAATTGTAAAAATTAAAATAACCGAGTTACCATATAAAAAACCAACTAGTTATCATATTCACCCGAATGGTTTATTATATTATATTACATAGTGTTTTGTATTTTTTGTATTTTTGTATTTTTTTTAAATAATAAATAAATAAAACAACAATTTTTATATTATATTGTTATAATCCTACATATTTTTCCTATTACATGTATCTAAGGTATTGGTCACACTACACCCGATATCGGCCGAAAAACGTTCGGCCGAATATATTAATTCAATTGAATCTATTTATAATGGTCACACTAGTTCAGAATAATTCGGCCGTATACGACCGTTAACGGGCAAAAACAATATTATTTGTTTTTATCGGCCGTTTGAATCCGAAAATGGATATTTCCTGCGCATCGTCTACCAATCCGAAATAATACCAATATAGTTGAACAATTATTATTATTAGTATTATTATTCATTTACATCAAACACTAGTAAGAAGACGGTACGTCGTACGTCGATAGTTTTGTGTTTCATTGCCTGTGTTTTATTTAAAATACGTATCTTTGAATTTTGAAATAATGGTTGATTGCGAACGACTAATTAGTTTAGTTTTTGAAAGAGAACCTATATGGGATTCTACAAGCAAAAAACACCATAATAGAGATATAACCAGGAAATTGTGGCAGGAAATTGAAAAAGAAATGCAGGTCAAAGGTAAGTAAATATAAAAATGTAAATACATAAATTTAATTTGAAAATTAATAAAATATTGTAATTGAGATTATTGTTTATTATTATTATTATTAATATTGTGATGGTGGTAAATCTGAATTAAATTTGATAAATAGATAATAAATAAAATACAAATTTAGGTTATGAATAATTATATAATATTATTATAGGTACAATTTAACAATTGTTACTTTTATTTTATAGCTCCAACAGTTGTGAAATAATCTTTAAAAGTATCACGTATTATGTATGCTTCCGTTCTTGATCTGTTATTGCGTCTAGATACTGAATGTGTTTCTGAGTTTATAGTTGGGTCACGACGAACCTGCTCCAGTAGTGTTTCATCTATACCTTCTTTATCGATGATAATATTATGCAACAAACATATAGTCTTAATAACTATATCAACATGTTCCGGGTTCATTTGAAGTTCGGTTTTTAAACATCTCCATTTCGATACCAAAATTCCAAAAGTGCATTCAATCATACGCCGAGCTTTGCTCAAACGGTAATTAAATGTTTCTTTTGCCGAATCCAAATTTTTATCGAATGGATAGGGTCTTAATAGATACTCTTTCAGTGGATATCCTTGATCACCCAATAGAACAAATGGCATTGGAGTAGTTGTGTTCGGTAATGGTCTGTAATTAGGTACATTAAAGGATTTAGCTTCCAAATTTTTAAAAATATTTGATTCGGTAAATATTCCACTATCGCTCTGTCGTCCGTATGCTCCTATATCAACCGATATAAATTTATATTTGGCATCACAGACTCCTTGTAAGTGGACAGAAAAGTAACCTTTGTAATTATAAAACATCGAACCAGAGTTATTTGGGCATTTTATACGAATATGTTTTGAGTCAATACATCCAATACAGTTCGGGAATTTCCATAGTTTCTCAAAATCATAGGCAATTTGTTCAAATAATTCAGTGCTTGGGAACGGCATATGAATGCTAGAAAAAACCTCCCAAATAGCATTACAAGTCTCGTAGATAATTTTACCAATTGTATTATGGGCCATACGGAATGAAAATGACAACGCTCGATAAGATGTGCCTGTAGATAGATACCTAAAAAATACAAATAAATAAACATACATTTCCTTGAAAAAAAATAAGCAATTATTGGCAAAACAAATTAAAGAACTTCTAAAAGTTTCAAGTACCCAGGAATAATATGTTTATGGCAATACTAAATTTGAACTTGAAAAAATAAAAAATAATGATATACATTATGCATGTACATGCATATATAATATTATGTATTTTTAATGTTTAAACTGCTATTGTACTTAAAAATTTGTGTGAGAAACCTTGTATTACATTTTTAATAAATTTTTTTTGTAGTTTTAGATTCTGAGCGGAGCAATGAATTTATTGATTTAACAATGATGATGTGTGTTATTTATTTAATTTTTTTAAAAAAATTTTTGTGTGTGTATACGATAAGTATAGTCGAAATAATGTTTCGGTTTCAACTTCAGTATCTTGTTCGATGGGACCTTTTAAAAATTGCAATTTTGAGTATTTTATGTCTATGCAGATTATTCCACGAATCTACTCAAAAAAGTACATTTAAATGATTAAATCTTTATTAAATATTACGTAATTATTTATTTTCATGTGTGCATGCATTTATACATGTAATATACTTACATTATACTAATTGCAGATCACAATGGTTAGACTGAAAAGTTTTTATGATATAAACCAAATTATTTATTTTTTTTTTGATTGGTGGTGTGGAGGTAAATGTTTCAAATAAAAGAAATTTTTACTGGTTGTTTAATTGGCATTATCTATACATGATAAAATTCGATCAAAATATTATCATTTGTTTTGAACTGTTTAGGGACATTTTCAGTTTCCAATTTTATTAGTTTTTTTTTATAAATATCAATAAAATTTTATGTGTTGGGCCAAAAAGCCTTCAAGACTCCTGATATATTGCTACAATAGTATAGTTGAAAATATTAAAAATACATAGACATTATTTTTTTTATAAGAATTTGAAGTTCAAAATATTGACAATATTTATCAAATTTAAAATTTAATAATTATTTTGTAATTAAAAATTTATAAGATGTTCAAATTTTGTAGTTAAGGATTGAACATTTAAAACAAAGTTCTCCGTAGGTATAAGTAGTTATTTCCATAATCAAAAAATCTAAAAATATACACGAACACAGTTTTTTTTTTAGTTATTTGAAGTTTAATTTTGAACGAAATTATGTATTAAATAACCAAGAATAATGATTTTACTTATTTTCTAAAATTTTATAATATTAATTCAACTTACCGCACGGATGCCGTAAATAAAAACAACTAAGAAGTAATAAAAATACAAATATAATATAATATAATTATAATATGTATAAACATTTAGTAGGCTAATTTTTTTTTTTTTTACATAGGTGACATTTTAAAGACTAAATGGGCAAGTTTGAGAGATACATTTAGGAAAGAATTTAAAAAATTAAAACGTCCCACAGGATCAGGATTAGAAGAAGAAGCTGTTGAATCTCAGTGGAAATATTTTGAGTCGTTATATTTTTTAAAGGATAATATAACTCCTAGAAAAATGGTGGGAAACATAGTAGAACAATCAAAAACTCATATTGATGAACAAGAGAGCTTTCCAAATTCACCATGTAATTCGTCCATTGATGTCGTGAATGATTTTGATGAAACAAGTTTTTCTGAAAAACATACTGAAAATCCATCGTCTAGTATTTTATCTTTTGAAGAAGGACCATCATCAAAAAAAAAAGAAGGGAAGAAATGATGTGATGCAAGATTTACTAGCAATCGAAAAACAAAAACTTCTACAGTTCAATACGATACAGGCAAATTCACAAAAAAAAAAAAATGATGAAGATGAAGATTTTTATTTCCTTATGAGTTTGTTGCCTCGTTTAAGAGAAATACCAAAACACAGAAAGTTAGCTGTAAGGCTTAAACTTCAAAATGTTGTAATGGCAGAACAAACTGAAAATACCACTGGATCAAGTAATACTTTTACTCCTTCAACATTCTTTGTCAATTCATCGATTCCCTCATACTATATGAATCAGCCCGAATATTCTTCATCAAATTGCCAGTCTAATATTAAGAACACTATTCCTTGTGGTCAAACAAACTTAAATCCTACAGCTGTAGATAATACATGTTTATCTTCTTGGCAAAACATTAATAACGAATAAAAAAAAATGTATATTTTATAAGCAAGTTAATTTTTACTATAATATTAAAAAGGTATGTATTATTTTTTTTTAAACTGAAAGTACGAAACGTTGTTTTTTTATTAAGTTGTTCAATAAAAGTTGTTTTCATTATTTTATTCTTATCAATTTGTTCAATAAAACTTTTTTACTATTTTATACTGATCTATTTGTTCAATAACTTTATTCATGTTATATTAAATTTGTGTAAAAAAAAAAAACGTAATTATAGCCTCGGAAAATTATAATTATCTCATTTCATATTAGTTATTTTATATATTAATTGAAAAATATTAAGTAATGATTACCTATTAACAATAATACTAATACTAATATAAATAATAATATTTACCTTAAAGTTACTACAAGTCTTTCTTCTGGAATTATGCATTTTCTGAAACTGCAATACTTTTCTATGTATGGACGAATTTTTTCCAAAATATAAAAAAAGGTTTCAGGTGATACCCTCTTATATTCAAAAAATTTGATTGGCTGTTTTAAAAGTTGTGGGAAAAGCGTGTGAAATTCACCATATTTTTCCCTTTCTTCAAATATTCTGTTGACCCACCATTGCCTTTGTACTTTTTCACTGAACAGTAAATACTTTAGAACAGGACTGGTTTCCAAAAAATAAAGTTGGTTGATTACTTCCATTTCATACAACTACTGAACAACGAATGAGGCATATTACAATATATTCAAACGGATGTGTATATTCGACCGATGACGGGTGTAGTGAGACCAGAAAATTCGGCCGATAAATGAACCCGAAAAATCGGACGAATTTGACGGTCTCGAATCGGCCAATATCGGGCGTAGTGTGACCAATGCCTAAATCAACCATAATATTAATGTATAAGTATTTACATTATATATTTACTTTTTATTTTATGTGCATTAACATGTTTAATTGTCTATGCATATAAGTAGGATAAAAAAGAGAGTTCTGGAACCGCATCCTGCTAGCACATCCCTATACCTGATGGCACATCCCGCGAAGCCCGTTGCACATCCCACATACATCTATACACCTCTGCTCAACCCATATCACATACGTACACGACATTCCCACCGCTACCCCGCTCTTCATATACCCCCAACCATCAATCACGCACTTGTACAATATTCCCCCCGCCACTCTTCCTTATCGATTAGCCGCGGAAAATAATTTAAAAATTTTTTTTGCCAAACCGGGATTTGATCTCGAACCGGTCGCTTCCCAAACGACAACCACACCGCTGCGCAACTTGGTCGCTTATGATTACAAGGTATATTCTATCTCATTTAACTGGTGTTTACGACAATCGTTCACATACGTACGAGATGTATAATTTCCCCCACCACCACCACAACCACTATACCTTACAAAGGGCCGCCGCGAACGCGCGCGAGCCCGCCACCGCGTTATCATATCTATGTTATCAGTTATCACATCTATAAATACCTACATACGCACTTACGTACAAACACACATACATACATATATTATAATATAGTCTACATATAATATTCCACTGATATTTCTAACAATAAACATTCTATAATTTCCCCCCACCACCACCACCAACGCTACACCTTACAAAGGGTCACCGCGAACGCGCGCGAGCCCGCCACCGCGTTATCATATCTATGTTATCAGTTATCACATTGACGTTAGCATAATCTTTAAATGTTTTCGCACGCATGGCATTCGAGAATTATTACAAAAATGTTTTCCGTTTGTAAACGTAAACAACTTTAACGAACATGTAGCTTCCTGCATAGCATACAGAAATATAATACACACACACACACACATAAACGCACATTCCTTTGTAAACATCATCAGCGTTAACAGACTTGTAGCTGCATGCATTACCACGATAACTCTGTAGGGACTATTCGATGTCCCCCCACCAATTAATATTTAATATAATCGTCTAAGAACACAGTTACACTTCATAAAATCAGTCGCTCTTCATCATTCCAAGTGTCTACATCGCTCCGAGTGTCTACTCCGCCCGTGTGCTCGTCTCGTATTCAACGTTTAAATCATAATTATTTTTCAGTGTTTAAAATTAAAATGGCTGGTCCAATCGAAAATATGGCTGATATTTACAAGAAAACTTTTAAATATACTCCACCACCACCCAACCTCATCGATTGCAGTAATCTAACCATCGACTTCACAGCTCGTAAATTTTTAAACATTGGGATAGATCCTACCGATGAATTCAAAACCGTGATTCATATTATAACATCTTCGCGGTATGTAAATATTCCTATCGATTTTCTACAAAGTATATTCAGACTTATGGGGAACATTCTATCATTCATACTCGATCGTCCAGAAAAATACAAACGAAATTTATTTTTGGATAACGACGTAATTTCAATGTCTAGTATGACATATCACTCGGAGAACACACTTGTTTTAGAATCAAAAATTCAAGACGGATGTCGAGTTCTGTTAAATCGCACGGATCTTTTGACCTTACAAGATTTAGAATACACCATTTTTGAGATTATCAATAGAAAATCTATTATAATTAAACCGATTGTAATACACCAAATTGATCTAATCGCTTCATTCTTAAAATCAAACGTAGCGTTAGAAAATTCTAAGACCGATATGAGAACTCATGTGAGGAACATCGATAATAATTATCTTTCAATACATGTTATTGGCGAGAACGACTACATTTTCACAAATCAACTAAAATTATATGCAACTGATTCTATCGTTCAAAAATGGATGGAGAAAGTAAAAAAATATGAGGTACTAGCAATTTTCCTTTTAGCTTATATTATGTTATGTTAATAAAATATTTTTTATTTACAGGGATACAATGACGAGTGTTCCATAGCTTTTTCACCACAATCGTACTTCAGTTCATATCCGCAGGTAATAATCATTTTTTTAAATCCGACATAACATATTTTAATTTTAAAAAAAATTACAGGGAAATCCAGCACAAGAGAGCCACCTCGAAAACATTCAGGAAGGACGTTCGGAAAACGATGGGCCATTTGGACCACAATATAATTAATTTTTCTGTATTATTATTTTTCTTATTGTGTAAAATAAAAACAAGCGTGATATTTAAAAACAAGTTTTTTTTATTTATTAATAATAATAAGGTTACAATATATATATATATATATATATATTTAGCATAAGGTTACAATATTTTACATAAAAGGAAAAAAAAAATTATATACATTTTTACAATTTTCTAACTTCGCCACTAAACGGGCTATAATTTATAATCTGGTCATGTAATATTAAGCAATACGCTGTAGTTTTTTCCGGAATAACTGTATCAGTTTCAAATTCAATACGTAGGTCTACGGTTGACGACTTCACATTGTCGTTTTGACACGATAAATCAACAACGATGATTGGTGAATAGTTTTGAAAAATATGTTTTGACAATAAAGGTTCACTATACTCTTTCTCATAATATGATTTTTGAAAGTCTGCATAGGCCTTATACAGTATACTAGTTATATTATTTTTAAAATCAGCACGAAAGTCTTCATATGGATACACTTCAGAATTTAAGTGAACCTTAAGATTTTTTAGTTGACAGTGATCAAAGCGTCCAGCGTCTATTTCAATATTTTTTTTTCGATCTGTTTGTAATCCGAATAACACAAACCTCGGTTTTTCTAACAAGTTGCTGGACTTTACCGTCCACGAATGTGAGGTATTTCTAGGGAGAATAGGATATTCGCAGAGATCCCAGGTTCTGAACGCACATGATAGTGTTTTACATGAATCTACCACTTTTATCAACCTTAATTTTTCTTTATCACTAACTCTGATAATAGGCATTTTCCACACCACCCTAGTAAGTTCAATTGTAATTTTTCTATTTTTTGAGACTGCTTCGGTTGCGCCCGCGCCAACAACGTGTATCGCATCCAGGTCGGTAGATGCGCGATTTAAAATCAGCTGTTGATTACAATTAAGTAAAATTTTTTTATAGTCTTCACAAAATCCGAATAAATGTTTTAGAGGGATACACCCGGTAAATACATTGTTGCTCATAAAGTTTTTATTATCTTCACCATCCATCGCCGAGTCCCAAGCAGCGTTCTCCAACGTATTCAAATCGTTTGGAGTATACGAACAATTCAAGCAAGATGCAACTCCAGGTGTTTTTAATTTTTGAATTTCTATTCCGTTTATTTCATAACGCATTTCAGAGAATAAAAATGCCAATCCATTATTTGAAAAACGTACATCTCCCACTGCATCGGGCGGTTTATTTACTCTCCCCTCTATATAAATATAGCTTTCACATGGTAGAGTGTATGCATCCATATTTAAAACACTTATCCTAATTTCATCGTTATTCGATAAAGACATGTTTGAGTATGGAGTGAACGAATGATAATGCTTTTGTGTTATTTTACACTCATCGACATAATCGACCCCAACGTCTAAATACGAGTCGTCCATAATTATTTTTTATACTTGCAACGAACGTAGAAAATTTAAATTATTTTTCGTGAGCTTGATCTCGCCTTTTTTCGGTCTAGATGTTGACTTCTTCACGACAGTCGGTAAACTAACTGGTTTTTTGATTGTAGATCTTTTTATATTAAACTTTAATGCCATTTCCACTCGTTATTTGTAATCGAATCGTAATTGGTTCACCGCGCAGATTTATTAGACAATCGTTCTGATCTTTTAACACGATGTATACTCTAGATATTGAAGTCGTATTGAGAGCATAAAAAACTAGATGTCTAGGTACTTCGATGATTTTATAACCTGGTGGGACAGTTGGATAAAGTTCATGTATGATCTGGCTCGGTGCTCCATCACAGAATGAACCAGTAATCAAGTTGCACTCTACTTTTATACTATTGATTTTCATTATCTTAACTGTACTTTCAGATTCATGATTAATACCAGAAGTGTATAAATAATTTCTAAAACCCAATAACTTCGCTATACTATTCTCAACTGATAAGTCTACGTCATGACTACACGAGACTATACACTTTAATGTGGTATTGTTTGCTTTTAATTCAAACCAGTCGATATAATCGGGCATATTTTTTTTTATAACAGTCTCTAAATTTTCAAACTCATACGAGCCTGTGGGTATAATAACTTCCTCTCTTTGTCTAATCATATTACGGAAACCGATAGTATTGCAACCGGGTTCAATGTTCGGTATCGAATTATTTGTCTGTAGACTCAAAAGACATATTTGTGCTGTGCTTTCTACTTCTAGCGGTGGAAAAATGTCGCATGACAATTCACTCGAGTTCCCGTTTAACGTTATCGTATACATGATAAAAATTTTAAACACAAGTGTCCACAGTTTGTAGTATTATATTTCTGCTCTCTGCTGTAATTGAAATTTATGTCACATCCGTGAAAATATCGTTGTACTTCTAATGGAGGTGGTAAATTTCCAAAACTGTCATAATATTCAACTTGATTTCCGATTTTTCTATACGCTACCCAGTGAGTACCTGTACCGTTTTCCGTATCCAAGTTAACAATCGCTGATTCTACTCGTTTACGACGTACGGGTAACCTATCTCGAGTAAACACACCGATGAAATGAGGTATTTTATTCAAACGTGCAAATTTTATAAGTTCGAAATCGTACAGCGCTCTTCTGGGTAACGTAGTTACTAGTTTTTTTATTTTTTTTAGTTTTTCTAGTTTTTTTCGTTTTCAAATCCCCTCCACTTTTATATGGTGCAAGATATAGACTTGATCCGATTTTATACGAGTTACCTTTATACGGCGCGATGTATAATCCGCCGCCCAAATGAGATTGCGTATTTCTTTTAAATTCATTCGCAACCTTGACAACGTTGGCAACACCGCCACTCAGTGCTCCTAGTGCTGATAAACCGGCGAAAATCGGGATTAACGGCAACACTCCACCCTTTTTTGGTATTGATATAACCCTTGGAACTTTAGTCTTTTTATTTTTAAATGTTTTTCGTGCGACGGTTATACACTTTTTACTTAATTTCATCAGGTTTTTTTCACCGATATTTTTCTTTATTACGTTTTTAGCTGCTTTGATGGCTGCTTTAAACCCACATCCAGCCCCGATTTTACGTTTCACTTTCATGGCGGTAGTCACGCCCCAAGCTACAGCTTTTTCTTTTAAACTCGAATCTTTAGACTTGAACCTATCCCAGGCTCGTTGTTCTAATATATAATCGGCCTCGTTGCGATCTGCGATAGAGTTACTAAGATCGTATGCAATATCGTGTTCTCTACACGCAGTGTCTAAAGGATTTACCCCTTTATCTCCGCGAGCTAATCGTTTTTTCAAATTTGTGCCAGGTCCACAATATTGATAACCTATAATGAAATATTATTTTTTTATTACTATTACCACGTTAGTATACGTGTATTTACTCTCACCAGGTACGTGAAGCTCTAATGGTAATTTATTTATAAGCGTGTTTATAAGACCAGCACCTTTATTCTTGGTCTTTCTTCGAGCGAGTGACATCGTGTACTGATTACGCTCTTAGTGTTACAGGGATATTTATTTAAAAAATGAAATTCATTAAACAAGATATACAACTCACAGTTGAAAACGTGGACCCACCTACTTCGTATAAAAAACAAAGACATGGTGTATATCTACCTAATACGATTAGAGCCCTTATCATGGGTCCTTCAGGCTGTGGGAAAACTAATTTAATATTCACATTATTAACACATATAAATGGTATACGATTTCACAACGTATACATATATTCAAAAACATTGGATCAATCAAAGTATAAATTATTGAGTGATATTTTATCAGGTATTAATGGAATACAATTATTCACGTTCTACGAAAACGAACAAGTTATCGAACCTGAAAAAGCTTTACCAAACTCTGTGTTTATTTTCGATGATATTATTACTGAAAACCAGAAGATTGCAAGGACTTACTTTTCCAGAGGCCGCCATAATTTAGTAGATGTTTTCTATTTAGCTCAGAGTTATTCAAAAGTACCTAAACAACTTTTACGTGATAACGCAAATTTTATTGTTTTATTTAAACAAGACGAGACAAACCTAAAGCATGTTTACAACGAACATTGCTCTGGTGATGTGTCATATCCCGAGTTTAAAAACTTTTGTACTTTATGTTGGTGTAAAGGAGGATTTGAATTTATTGTCATAAACAAAGACAGTGAACGTGACAATGGTCGCTATCGTCACGGATTCGATACGTTCGTTGTTATATAAACTATTGTTTTTTTATAAGACACTTCATTCACAAATATGTCGTCTAAAGGCGAGGTACTCGGAGAATTGATTAAAGCTAAAGAAAATATTAAACGCAAGTATATTGCATTAAAACATGGAAAAGCCGATATTCAATCTTTTGTATCACAAACACTTCAGCCAATAATCGAACCTCTGAACAAATTACAGACTTCCAAAGTCGATAATGATATGGTTTCCAACGCATCCGACAACCGGTTTACAAACTTTCGTAAATTAGAAGACCAAGAAAAAGATAAAGTATATGGCCCAAAAAAATATTCTAATGGCATTATCAAATTAGGTACAGAAGTAATACAATTTAAAAACGGTGCAATAGTTGTGAGAGAAAACTCTTATCCACTGACACAGGGGCTTAGCGAGTTATTGTGTTCCAGATATCCAATGCAATACTCCGCTAATGACTTAAATACGTATAAAGAAATACTGATTCATACTTCAGCACATTTAACACAGGACGGGACAAAAATTAGGAAGGGTGGTACAAAGTATGAGCAAATTATTAGCAAGCTATTCACCTCGGGTTCGGGTGTGAAATTACAAGCGCATAATTTAGTATATTGGAATGATCCAAACGAGTTGGTTGATAGGTTACGACTTCTTTTAGCCTCACAAGCTGCCGGTAATACAGGGCTTTCCAACGAAATACTTTCAATTTACGAAGAATTGTATGAAACGGGTTTAATAAAACGAATTCCAAATGTCTAAACGCGATATAGCAAACGAACTACACAAACCAGCAAGAAAAAATTATACAAGGCGAAGAGTTAATGTCTATGGTAAAAACGATCTATGGCAGGCAGACTTGGTGGAAATGATACCTTATTCTAAAAAGAATAAAGGCTATAAATATTTTCTAACTATCATAGATTGTTACACGTAATACTCTTTCGCTACCTATACCTTTAAAGTCGAAAACGGCTAAAGAAGTTTCAAATGCAATGTCAAAAATACTACTCAAGCGCTCGCCAAAACTATTACAGGTCGATAACGGTAAAGAATTTTACAATGCGACATTCGATGCGTTGATGAAGAAACACAATATACATAAATATTCTACGTATAGTACAACGAAGGCCTGTATCGTTGAACGCCTTAACAGATCAATTAAAGAAAAAATGTATAGGGAGTTCACTGCACGAGGAACACATGAATGGGTTTCTATTTTACAATCTATGATTAATGAATATAATAATTCAAAACACAGAACAATATCTATGACACCCAGACAGGCTGATAACAATCCTTCTTCGGTAAAATTAAAGCAACGTCCGATTCTTAATGGAAAAATTAAATTTAACATTGGTGATAACGTCCGTATCAGTATATATAAAGGGGTATTTACAAAAGGTTATCTGCCGAGCTGGTCCACAGAAATATTTAAAATAACCAAAATAAACAAGACATCCCCCACTACTTATCAACTACAAGATTATACAGGAAACCCGATTTTAGGTTGCTTCTACTCTGAAGAAATTCAAAAGACCAATCTCCCAAACGATTATTTAGTCGAGAAAATTATCCGTAGGAAGGGAAAACAGATGTTCGTAAAATGGCTAGGGTTTGATAATACGCACAATAGTTGGATAAATACGAGTGACATTAGAAAATAGCATCAGTCGAGCTCTAGGTATGAACGTGTTCGGATGTTCACAGGCTGGTGAAACGAGAAAATTTGTAACAAATCTCGAACAAACCATCAAATCATATTGTATAAGACTAGATAAATTTGGAAATTTACTCGAGGAAAATCATAAGTCTATTCAAATACAAGAAGAACAAGTTGAAACACTTCAATTAACGTGTGATGATATACAAGAGCACCTTATAAAAATCAAAGCATTGTTACAAAATATCAAAGAATATACAGACAAGTTGAAACAAATTCCTGAAGTACTGTCATCCAAATAATAATTATGTCTACTGCCATCATTGATTTCCATTGCATTCTCGGGAGGGATAATAAATACATGATAAAAGAAATTTCTATAGTAGATGTAGAAACATGGGCCACTCAACATTGGATTTTTAAAAATTCAAAATCAATACAAGATAACAAGAGTCGGAAAACTAACAAGTGGTTGGAGCGTAATTATCACAAACTATCTTTGGAATATGGGGATGTTGAGTATGAAGAACTAGGTAGAGTACTGAATTCGCTAAAGTTCAGTTTCATATACGTTAAAGGCGATCAGAAAAAACAACTTATTTTAGAGTATATTCCTCACATCGGGATCATCAATATTGACGACATGGGGTGCCCTCCACTAGACCAAATATGTGATGAAGAAACTTTACCATGCTGTATTTTTCATATGGATTTCAATCCTAAACAATGTTCATTTTATAAAGTATTTAGCCTAAGAAAATGGTTTGTAAATAATTTGTAAAAATAAATATCATATTTATTTATTTTTTTATATCAATGAGTTATTTCTTTATACTATCCTATCCTATCCTATCCTATCCTAACTAGAATCAATTCGATAATAATAATAAATATAATATCCACATGATATCTACAGAGATATTTTACAAAATAAAAAAAAAAAATAATAATAATATCTACAGTGATATTTTACAATATAAAAACAAATCATCTATAATAAATAAAAAAAAAAAAAACTATCTGTCTAGCTCGGCTTCCGGAAGTTGTATTAATTCGGCTTCTGCTTGCTCTAATGTTCTGGTGTCCCTATACAATTCAGAAATATTTAAAGTACAATAAATTAAAATATACAATTATTTCTAACTCACTCTATAGAGTAGTGACCGTGAGGCCAATGTTGCACAGGTTGGCGATGAGGAGATGATTACCGCAGCAAGTCCGAATTTATGACATCATGCGGCAACCATATGCTAAACTATAGCTTTGCAAAATTATTTAAAAATAACCATCCACCCTACAGCTATAAAAAATACGTCCTTGGAAAGAGGAGGTTGTCTTCTATTCTGTGAAAACGTTTTTAGGGATAACAATTGAATTGGTTGGCGATGAGGAGATGATTACCGCAGCAGGTCCGAATTCGTCACATCATGCGGCAACCATATGCTAAACTATAGCTTTGCAAAATTATTTAAAAATAACCATCCACCCTACAGCTATAAAAAATACGTCCTTGGAAAGAGGAGGTAGTCTTCTATTCTGTGAATGTACTTAGGAGGTTAACAATCGTGATGGATGGCGATGAGGAGATGATTACCGCAGAAAGTCCGAATTTATAACATCATGCGGTAACCGTATGCTAAACTATAGCTTTGCAAAATTATTTAAAAATAACCATCCACCCTACAGCTATAAAAAATACGTCCTTGGAAAGAGGAGGTTGTCTTCTATTCTGTGAATGTACTTAGGAGGTTAACAACTCGACCTCACCACCACTTTATGCAAATTGTAAGTATCCAAAATGCATTTCCCAAAAAGGGGACATCTTAAGGGTCTTCGTCACTAGATTTTTCAAGCGCTAAAATGGTCTTTGAATTTCCAAAAATAAACACGGTTCAATCTATTCGATTTCAATTTTGAAAACTGTTCTGAACTCGTTACCTAGTCTTCTGTGTTTACACCAGATCATTTTTAATAATAAATATTTTTTAATTAAATACAAGCTATTAAGGAACTGATATTTTAAGAATTTAAAACAGCTATAAAAAGCTTAATATTAGATTATTTCAAAATGTATCTGGTGTGAACTTAGATTAAGATCTTGGCTTTAATTTTGTATAGGTATGTTATTTCTCTAAACCTGCCTCGGAAGCCGTAAATATGGAAATACTAGAACATGTTTATTGATATAATGATAGATATAAAATAATTTGTTGCACAACCTGTGCTGCTCAACAATTCCAACGGCGACCAAGATTATTAAATCCCCCACTCCTTATTCCTGGAAATGCGTCGACGGACGCGACTCGCGGCACGAGCGATAACACGACAGCTGCCGCCCGCCCGCCTGGCTATTTTTATCCATTGCTTTTGTATACACAATACAGCCTACTAATTGATTATTATTATGAAAATCATTTCCGTCTTGAGCTTCAAACGTGAACATTGAAATGAATTCGAGTAATTCCAATACGAGAATATGCAAAAAAAAGAGAGGGTTTCCATCAAAAAAGAAGAAATCTAAGATAATAGGTTCACAAAGCTTGTTTAAAAGTCGATGGACAAGGTACATATTTTATTATTATATTTTTTTATGGTGTATAGTAAATGCTAATATAAACAACCAGTGAAAATGTCATGGTCATGTGTTTTAAAGTTACACTAAAAACCAAAATCGGATTTTGTCAAAAACCGATTTTGCGTGAAAAATTCAGTTTTTGTTTAAATTTTTTTTTTTTGTTTTTGTTTAAAATTACGTATTTATTTGACCTCCCCAATGCACCAACTAGATTCACTTTCCCATCGAACAAGATACTGAAGTAGAAAATCGAAGCATTATTTCGACTACTTATCGTGTACACAGACACAAATAAAAAAAAATAAAACATACATAATTGTTAAAATCAATACATTCATCGCTCCACTCAGAATCTAAAATAGACGTCATATTGAATATTATTATACTATAGGTATAACAAATAATAACCATTTCAAAATTTGGATTTTTTTGCCCTTTTTTTTACACATGAATTATTAACGATTCACTATCAAACGGTTTTATATTTTTGTTATTATTAAAAATAGTAGTTTTATAAATAGGTCTATTTTTTAATTTATTTTTAATTAGTAGTCATATAAAAAGGAAACCTTCGCCAAATGTTTGATTTGGCCTTTTATTTACTCATTATATAGGCTATAGGTTTTTGAAAAAATTTGGTTAAACCTGCTGTATGCAACCGCCAACCCACCCTAATTGAAAAATAAATTACTTGTATCAAAATAAAATATATTACAATTTAAATAAAATGTATCATAGACTTAACCATATTATTATAGTGACTTAATCTATGACCGAAGTCCACTACAACCCTACTATACAGCAGAGCGAGTTCCCGGTTTTTTTTTTAAATTAACTTCTACATTTTTAGTATGGTGTAAATATTACGAACATTTTAATGATTAACAAGATATATAATTAATTGTGGTTTAGTTTTATATATACGTATATACTTTTAATTTATCCAGAGAGCACAGTGATCAAACTTCTTCAAATACACAAATTTCAGTCTCACCTGTACCTGTTGATGTAGTTCCAAATCCTGCTCTAACTGAAAATTGTACACCTGCTATTTCCCAAGCTGCAAAAGTCTCTTTTTCATTATCTCAAGATGATGTTAACCTAGCCCAACCATTAGCTACGTCTATGGAATATGACGTAAATTCTGATGTTGATACGCACAAGCTAGAAACAAGTATTTCACCTATCAAGAATCATGAACACACTATAGTTGGACGACGAATTTTAGATTTAGCTTATATATGTCAACAAATTAAAGAAAAAGATAATCACGACCCATACGGTTGCTCATTTAAGGACATGGTTTGTGTCAATGAAAAAAAAATTGGTTTAAAATCATCTTTTGCATTTAAATGCAATTTTTGTCTGAAAACATATACAATTGACTCGGAAAGTTCAGAAGCGAATATGACGGATATAAATATTGCTGCAGTAGCTGGTATAATGAATGTGGGTGGAGGATTTAGTCAGCTTCAAACTATGACCGCTTCTTTGGAAATACCTCCCTTAAGTCAGTTTGTGTACAATAAGTCACATGATATAGTTTGCAAATCATTTAATGAATGTGCTCTTAAAGAAATGGAGGCAGCTGCAAAAGAAGAAGCTCAACTAGCCGTAAGTGCCGGAGACATAGATACTGACGGAACTCCCCTTATTTCAGTAGTTGCAGATGGATCCTGGTGCAAACGGTCTTACAGGTCAACTTACAATTCATTATCAGGCGCTGTAAGTTGATATTATATTCTTATTTTAATTTAATAAATTTATGATATGCTATACAAAAGTAATATATTTTACTATTTTTAGTATACCTAAGTATATTACAGTAGGTTGAATTAATTTTTGCCAAAAACATTGCATTTGAAAATTGTGTGTAGGTATATACCCATTTTATATATAAAATGTAATAATATAATATGTTTTTAATGTTTCAAATATACCCATAAATAATATTTTTTAGTTACAGCAAAATAAATAAAATCGTTATTCTTCATTTAAATAACTAATTTTGTCGAAATTTGAACTTAAAATATCTATACCTATAAGAACTTGTGTTGATACATTTTTTTAGAGTTTTTGGTTATAATATGAACTACTCATGAGAAACCTTGTAATTTTTCTAGATACTGTTTACAATATTGTACATATTATAATTAAATAATAGATTATATTATGTTCTTATTAAATATTTAAAATTGTTTTTATTTTTGTATATTTAGGCTGCAATAATTGGGTATAGAACGAAAAAAGTTTTATTTTTGGGAGTAAAAAATAAATACTGTTCAATCTGTATTCGTTCTGGTCTTGGTTCAAAAGAAGTTAAAGAACATTGTTGCACTAAAAATTGGTCGGATAAAAATGGATCGTCGGGTATGGAAGCAGCTGTAATAGTTGAAGGTTTTAAACAAAGTGAACCTATGTATGGTATAAGGTATCAAAAATTGATAGCCGATGGAGACTCAAGCGTATACAAAAAAATTTTAGAAGCAAGGCCTTATAAAAATTTAACTGTACAAAAAGTTGAATGCCGTAACCACCTTCTTCGTAATTTTTGTAACAAACTTAGAGATATAACTACGAAAAAACAAGCAGGTCAATTAGCTCATAGAAAATTGTTATCACGTAATATTCTACGAATGCGAAAAGGTATAGTGAAAGCTATTGAATATAGAAAAAAAGAAAATTCAGTTATAGGACTCAGAAATGATATTTTAAATGTTGTCAATCATGTTTTCGGTGATCATAGTAGTTGCTCAAAATATTTTTGTGACATAACCGACGATAATAATTCAAACGATATTAATTACATGGAAAAAATTTTTAGTACAGATAGAGTGTTTATAGATAGCGTAATGCAACCTATTAGGTATCTTGCTAGACATACTTCAAGCTTGATACTGAATGTTGACAGCAATATAGTTGAATCTTTTAATGCCATTATTGCAAAACTTATAGGAGGGAAAAGAGTGAATTTTGCTCTAAAAGGGTCATACGCTGGACGTTGTGCGATTGCTACAGTTACTAAAAATTCTAAAAGACCTTTTTATTCTTTGCACAAGACAATTTTAAAAAATAGTCCCTTTAAAAAATTGCCATCAGTGAAAATGGAAATAACACGACGAGATAATCAATTTCGTCAAAATAATCGCTTGACGAAAAATAAAAGGTTTAAAAAAAAATTATTTGGTGTGAATGACTCAAATGCTTCATATGGAGAAAATTCAATGAAACCAGATATGAATGAAAATGAATATAATATAGAAAAATTGGAAGTCATTGAGTCCATGAAAAAAATTGCTGCACAAAGAGAGGTAATAGAAAGACAAACTGTTAACCAAAGTTCTTGTCAGAATTGGTTGGACATTAGGCGTAAATTACTTACTGCTTCAAACTTTGGAAGCATAATTAACCGTCGTCCAGACACGGGTTGTGAAAATCTAATAAAAAATTTAATTTATACTAGTGATGTTGATACAATAGCAATGGAGTATGGAAGAAATCATGAAAATGAAGCTAAAATTTGTTTAGAAAATTTACTAAGTATAAAAATAAGAGAGTGTGGATTGTTCATTGATGAGTTTAATTATTTCATTGGAGCAACTCCAGATGGATTAATTGATGAAGATGGCTTGGTCGAAATAAAATGTCCTCAATCAGCTGCAGATCTGACTCCCGAAGAAGGAATTGAAAAAAAAAAAATTAGCTGTTGGAAAAAAACTAATAATGGGACCACTTATGAAATTAAAAAAAATCATAAGTGGTATTACCAAGTACAGGGACAGTTAAATGTTTGTCAAAGGGATTATTGTATTCTCGCCGTGTGGACAAAAAAAGGAATGAAGTATGAAATAATTAAAAGGGACATTCATTTTTGGACTACTATCATGTTGCCGAAACTTCAAAATTTTTTTTTCAATTGCTTTTTGCCGGAATTGGTCGACCCGAGGCACTCACGTAGTATGCCAATACGGAATCCAGAGTACATAATTAGAGCACAAGAAGAAAAAAAAAATAAACGTTTAAAGCTTCTTTAATATTTTGTTTTAAGTAATATTGAGTTTTGTTAAAGTATATAGTTTAAGTATATACAAATATTAAGTTTTTTTTTACAATGTACCTTAACATATTATGAAATCGTCTATACGTTAAAATAAAATAAAAATATTATTTATATATTCGTTTATGATTTATTGTCTTACTTATATATACACATATACATTACAAACATAAATTAATATAATTAATGACTAAGGGACATTCGTATTGCCGGTTGTACTAGGTTTCTACTAAATGCTATTCACTGACGACTGACCGTGAGAGGTGGAACATTTAAATTATTATATCCCCAAAATACCTATTGATTTGCATAGTAATAATATTGGAATACAAGCGTATATAATAATAGGTCAATAAAAGTATAATAGGTTATGCGTCTGTAAAAATAAAATTACCAAAGCGTATGCGAAGCGTACCGTAAATTATTAAATAAATCGAACGTTGCGTCGCGCTTGAATTGTGTAGTCAATACGAGTAGTATTGAGAGAATGATGCGCCGCTCCCGGAGACGGTTTCAATCACTCGCTCACGCGTCGGTAAGCGACCGAAGTGGGCGTGGTATAAAGCATTGCGTGAGAGGTTTTACGACATCTAGTGAGCGTTGTTACGTTTTAGTTTTACTGTCGAAGACCCTTAACGAAGCCAGTGATGTGCTTTGGTAAGGCGTAGTACAATATTTAGATTTTTAATGACTTATAAACCTATAGATATCTACCGGCATAGTGCAAATTACGTTCGCCCGGCATTTTATTTATATTAATATAATAATGTGAGTGTATAATAGTGTATTATGCTTTAGCAGTACCTCGGTATATTAATTTGTATGCTCACACGTGTATTTTAATAGGTGAGCGAAACCAGTGCTCGACTTGGGGGGGACGCAGGGGGACGGAGTACACCAACTAATTTTTCAGAAACTTTAGCGTACCTCTCCTTTTATTTTTAAGGGGAACGCACGGGACTAATAATCCGACGTAATAATTCTCACTAATCTATGTGTTAAATCGTCTGACATCTAATATATTCGTGGTAATATATGGAGACACGCATCCGTGGAAATAGACAGAGAGACGGTGCAATAACAAGAACTCCACGCAATTCATTCGCTTCTCTACGAGATTACTGTCACGACGTCGGCATTTTTCTCATCTCTGCCACCTTACCGTCAGGACGACATGCAAGTCAACAACTGTAAGTATTTAATTAGTTTATTATTTTATTAGTATATTGGTTTTACAATGGTGTATGTTTTTTTTTTTATTTTTTTTTTTTTTTTTCTCTGCTCCGCGCGGTGAACCGTATTTTTGACCAAGCATAACTTAGAATAATTAAAATAAAAAAATTACAAATTATATTAACTTCTTATTTATTTAATATGCAATAGCTTTATAGCGGCAGTCCTTGAGTGCCACTTGTTTTTTTTTTTTTTTTGTATCAATATTATGCTATTATCGGTGGAGTTTTGTAATATACAAAGGGTTTCTTTACCTACGTCGGTTTTTTTTTTAATAATTTTTCAAAGTTATAGTTTAGCATAGGTAGGCTAGTGGTGGAAAGTAATATTTCATGGACATCGTAATTCTTAGTTGTTAATTATGTGACTGTTACACCGAGTAGCCGACGTGTATACCAATCGATAGATATGCTACTTATAAAAGTTGGTACAAGAATTGTATTTTTGGTGACTGTTCAAAGTGGAAATACTGTCAGTGGCGTAGCCAGCGGGTAGGCCTGGTAGGCCCGGGCCTACCCACTTTTTTCCAAAAAAAAAATTTTTATCCTATTAAATATGTAGTATATATGACTATAATATGTATTTAAAAATTAAAATAATAGAATTAATATATCGTAAATACGGTTTTAATTAACGAAATTAAATCCTGATAGTTTTTAATCGGTTCTTAAAATCAGTTAAATAATGACACGTCTTTTATTTTGAGTGTTATGGTTTAATAACCATGATACTTTTTTATTTTATAAAACTATTCATTAGTTATCCTTACATCAAAATATCGGGCCTACCCAGAAAAAAGTGTCTAGCTATGCCACTGAATACTGTACCGGCATAAATGTGCTCAATACCCCAAACTGCAACCATACCACTTGCAGACCTCTAAGTCTAAGAGTCGACTTAATACGAACGTCATTTTAAATTCAAATTTGGCAAAATTACATATTTAAACCAAGAATAACTATTTTTTTTTAATTTTTTTTTTATAGTTTTTAAAAACACTCCGATAGAAAGGAACTATGCGGTTACGGAAAAAAAATACAATTTCCTAATGATAGACTGCCCATTTTGCAAAAAGTCGTTTATTTACGAGTCATCGCTTATATTGCATATGAAAACGCATTGCCAAACATCAACAGTGTCATTAAATAAAAGAAAACATTTGACAAATGAGGTATAAATGTTTTATTTTTTTAACAGCATTGGTGTTTTGTTATTTTTTTGACGTAAATCTTACCAGTAAATAAATCTTATAGAACATGGTTAAGCTGCTCGCAGCGGCAATACCGAATGGCGGGGTAACACAGAGTAGCGAATCACTATTGTGGTTCGTGAAAAGTTTTGACTGCAGGGTCGATAGTGTTGAAAATCTTAATTCTTTTATCAAGAACAACCTTGGTGACATTCAATTCCACGTATACGCTAACACTGAAGTAGGTAAAAAAAAATTTATATATACAATATATTATATACAATAATACATTTTTTACAGGCGCCATCAAGGTATACAAATATTAGAAAGGCAATCGATTACATAGGGGAGGAGAATGAGGAAGAAACAATTTTAGGGGGGGGAATACATAAAATTAAAATCTTTAGCTTCAAAATTCGTCAATAAAACTTTCAGCAAAAAATTGGGGAAAAAATTTATTTCAAATCAAATTAAATCTACAGTTAAATTATTCCAAAATGGTTCGGTACAATGTCACTCAAAATTTATTTCTTTACAAAAATCGTTACCAATTAATCCGGAAACCTCATATTTAGACCCATTTTTTAAAGACTTTTTTCAACCTCAGCCTCCTCCCCTATGTAATCACTCGTCTAAATTGGATATGAGTACGGCTCTGGCATTAAACCACAGCCTCAATCAACATTTAATGTACAATTTGAATGTACATCCAAAAAAGTGAGTGAAATGGTTCATAGGTTATTTACAAACTTCTTATTTACTATTTTTTTTATTTTTCAGTGATGCAATTTGTACGCTTCTCGATCAAAAGATCTGGCTGGTGAAGACTGAACTGGTGGTGAGGTACATCGCCAGATTTCAGTCATCAATTGAAGGCATAGTGAAATGGTCTCATATGGTGGTGAATGCGACGGAGACCATTCACCACCGTATGTTGTGTATGTTGGATTTGGACTTCCAATGCTTTATTTCTAGCCTGGACACCTGGTGGAAATTTTACCATACTGTGGATGATGTGAATTTGCAAATGGGGTAAGTGTTGAGACCAGTATTCCGATTAAATCTAAGACATTTGTAATTCACTCTTAGAATCAAAAATAAAAATTATGAATTATTACAAGAAAATGTATTCCAAAAGCCAGTTATATCTGACACACCTCGTATACTTTTAACATAATATTTTAACATTATAGATGTCCAGGAGAAAATCATTCGGCACACAATATAATTATCGACAAGGAGTGTATGGCTATGTTTCGCCTACCTCCTGTCGATAATTATAATGAAACATTAATATTAGCATGCACCTACTTGTACTTTTCATATTCTAAAAGCCCTTCCAATCACACTGTAAGTATTTATATTCCTATTAAAACATTTTTTTTTGTTTTTATTTTACACATTTAAATACATTATTCACATATCTAACTATTAATTTCAGCTTAATACACTTTTCAACCATGTAAAAATTGTCATGACCATGTGCAATCATCCATTCACCACTAAGACAAATTTCAAATTCACCATCAATAGTTTAATAAATCAAAAATATATATCCACCCATCAAATTCATAAAAAAACCACATATCATATTGAAAATCTACCAAAAATTAAATCACTTTTTTCGAAACACTATGACACTACCATCAATAGAATCATCAACATAACACAAGAAGAGTATATAACAACTGCCATGCAGCATAGTGTAAGAAAAACTTTTTATAGTTCACAAATTCAAATAATTTATATAATTGTTTTTTGTCTTCTGTTTCAGTTACCAACAACACTGTGGAAAAACACACCTCATAAACCATCATATATCAACAAAGAATACACGTTCAACAAATTACTCAGAAAAACTAAATTTATCTCATCTTTTTTAAACTCATTGACATTGACACTGAACAACACGACAACAGACATACACACAGCATACAAACAAAATTTAAAAACTTACAAACAACATTTAGACATACTTCTAACAACACATCCACTACAAGACACAACATTAACCTTTGAGGAACTACTTAAAATAACAACAAACGATCAACACGAAATACCAACACATAACACACATAACACACACACACCAACTAAAATCAGCCCGCTACGTACATATATTAACGAATATTATATTTGATTTTTTACAATCATGACAAAATGAAAAAAATCCAAATGATGCTTCCATAAAAATAAAATATACAGTAAGCATTGTTATTACCATTATCATTTGTACAATCACTGCTATCATCATCATCATCGTCGACGTCACTATTCTGATCATCACTTTTGTTTATATTAATTGAGTCTATCCCAGTTAGCTGTGTGACTTTATGCTGCTCGATGTCACTTTTGTTTATATCCTGTAAGTATATACCTGCATCACACCTTTTTACAATGATGGAAATGTAGCGATGGACTCTACAAAATAGCAAAAAAAAAACATTTAGGTATAATTTGTTAGTAAGTACATTAATGTCGCCATCCATCATGATTGTTAACCTCCTAAGTACATTCACAGAATAGAAGACAACCTCCTCTTTCCAAGGACGTATTTTTTATAGCTGTAGGGTGGATGGTTATTTTTAAATAATTTTGCAAAGCTATAGTTTAGCATACGGTAACCGCATGATGTCATGAATTCGGACTTTCTGCGGTAATCATCTCCTCATCGCCATCCATCACGATTGTTAACCTCCTAAGTACATTCACAGAATAGAAGACTACCTCCTCTTTCCAAGGACGTAATTTTTATAGCTGTAGGGTGGATGGTTATTTTTAAATAATTTTGCAAAGCTATAGTTTAGCATACGGTTGCCGCATGATGTGACGAATTCGGACCTGCTGCGGTAATCATCTCCTCATCACCAACCAATTCAAATGTTATCCCAAAAAACGTTTTCACAGAATAGAAGACTACCTCCTCTTTCAAAGGACGTATTTTTTATAGCTGTAGGGTGGATGGTTATTTTAAAATAACTTTGCAAAGCTATAGTTTAGCATACGGTTGCCGCATGATTTGGAGTAAGTCAAAAGTTTTCAACGGGGGGGGGGGGGGGGGTACAAACGGTATATCGGTGCGGGATTACATGGGTAAAATACTGATTTTGACCCCACTACAAGTCTAATAGGCTTCCCAGGGGACTTAAAACTATTTGGGGGTATAGAGTAAGTTATGTAGAGTCGAGGGATATCTTTTTGAAAGCGGTAGTACCAAATTTGGATTTTTAGTAATTTTATTTCGTATTATAAGTGCCGGGCGAACGCAATTTGCATTACTCCGGTATAAACGATAGGCAATTGCGTTAACGTATGGCAAGCCATCAACACAATATTCCCTCTCTACGGTCACACTGCAACGAGTGGCCCCGTATTTCTTATTATCAAATTAATCTGATAACCGCTGGATTGTAATGCAATATCGTGGTGTTTTTCCACAGTGTTGTTGGTAACTGAAACAGAAGACAAAAAACAATTATATAAATTATTTGAATTTGTGAACTATAAAAAGTTTTTCTTACACTATGCTGCATGGCAGTTGTAATCACAAACTATACAAGCAAGTGATGGTGGTAAGCAAGTGCAATATAAACCCTACGATACCATTTAAATTCACATGCAAAGGTCATGGCATTTAAGTGTGAACATTGTCCTGCGGAATTCTGCAATCCATGGAGCTAATCAAGGCACAAAAAAGAGAAGGTAATAAATTAAAACTTAGATAATTTGATGTACTTGAAATATTATAATTTCTATTTTTTATTTTACAGCATAAAAATCAATGAACTGTGAAAACAGTTCGATGGATTATGGCTACAGGCGAAACCACCTTAATAAAAAAAACGCGCTTATTTGTAAGACCCCTTGGGTAGTGTGGAATTACACTTATATGTTGTACTCAATATATGAAGACTCAATCACATCCATCTGCAAGAATGATTCATACGTGTACGGAGGCTGCCATTTTGGAAAATATATGCTAACAGATAGGTAAATAAAAAAAAGTAGTATTTTATGGATAATGTTCCTGTATGTATTTTTTTATAGCTGAAATTTCATTTTAAAATTGTAATGTTGAACCAGAAAATGTTACTGTTGATGAAGGAGATTTTGAAGTTGATGTTTGAATATAATTTTGTAAATTTTGATTGTGATGATTTTTAATTAATTGAAAGTGGAAAAAAAATTTAAATTATTCAGTACATCGGTTCTTATTGATCTGAAATGAAAAAAAAAATAATTAAATTAGGTCTTAATAAAATAAATCTTTGCCATTAACTGAAGTATTTAACTATTTTATGCAAAATTATTTTATTATTTGAATTCATAAGGCTGAATTATTTAAGTTTACATTGTTTTAATACATAATATTATTATGTTATTCAACAATATACAATACGTTTTTGTTTTTATTATTTAAAACATGTTATAATTATTGATTTTTGAGTTCATAAATCTGAAGTTTAGGTATGTAATTATGTGTTACACTCATGCATCTAAAATACAATTAAACAATATAGGTACACTAGTATATCATCGTATTACCTATAGTCTATACTCTATAGGTTAAATGTGACTGTTTAAATATTTTTTTAACGATTAGGATAAATTTACATTTTATAAACTATTACTTTTATTTGTTTTTTACAGTATTTAATACATTTTTACAAAAAAGAATATTTTTTCATAAAAGAATATTTTTGCATATTAAAGAATATTTTGATGAAATTATAGAGCATAGAAACATCTTATTTCTAAGGTTTTAAGTGCATATAAATCCGGTCTCTACTTATGACTATAATGTTTTGCAAAATTGCACAACCATTTGCATAACCCTGATATCTGTTCATTGAATATAAAGTATTGATTAGTACTATGTGTTAATAATATTACAACACCGTAGGTGGTCTTCTACATGTACATTAGTCAGAATAGATGCAACAATATACTGATTTAGTATGATTTCACATATGAACCATGTTCAAGATTTCCTAACGAAAATGCGTATGGTGCGAAAGTGGTATGTGCCAAAAAAATTCTACCACAAGAACATTTGAAAACATTGGCCGGGCAACACTTCAAATTTCACTCTTGATTCTTTTGAAACAGCTGTTTAAAAAAATTAAATGTTATTGATATTAAGTAAATCACAATAATATGTATATTATATTAATTACAACTACTCTTACGGTCATACACAGTGCTGCACTAAGTTAATGTATTTGAGTTGCTGGCAAATTCGATAGCGTCCACCCTCCATGCTATCTACTATTTTATATCTGTGATATCAATTTCCTTTTGTACGGTATGTGAATGTGGCTACTGTTGTCTGTTCCCCAGCGATCGTAGCAGCTATTGTACTATATGTATTATAAAATTAATTATTTGTATTTGTATATGATTATAGTAATAATAATATAATAAGACAATAATAATAATAATATTTACAGATACTTACAAGATTCACAGATATACATAATTTAATCCAATTCATAGTGGTAGAGGGAGAGGAGAACAATACAATTAACTTTTTATTAAAATTATTATAATTATTTTTATTAATATAAATAATAAATATAAAATAATATTATATTATACTATTATTATACTATTATGATATTGTATACTATTATATATTTTGATTACTTATACTAAATAATAATTAATGTTTGCGGTTTTCCAAAGGGCGGAGTTCTATTAATCGAATAGGCATAGACACTTGGTGCTGTCCATTTCCAACTCCCTTACATATCATCTTATCGTACCTTATATTTAAATTTAAGTAGGACAATCCCTCCTATGTAATTAGTGCTTCCTTGCAGATTTGGGATTGTACCTTATTTATGCTAAACTATAATAACATCTTTATTTCTTAATACTAATTGTTTTACAAACATCATTGTTTAATCCTACACTATATTATATCCGGTACATATATGACGCACAAGTTCATTTCAATATCTAAACCTGTAGAATTATTTTGAATACATTACATTTTCATTACAGCAGTAAGTATGGATATCGAGCAGGATAAAGTCACACAGCCAACTAGTAAAGACTTACAGGATATAAACAAAAGTGACAATAGTGATGGTGAGAGTATTGATGATGATGATGATGATGATGAAAGTGATTCCAGAAATTTGAATACCAATACAGGTAATAACAATGCTCACTGTATATTTTATTTTTATGGAAGCATCATTTGGATTTTTTTCATTTCCAGTTAATGCATACCAATGTGACCGATGTCCCAGAAAGTTCAAATTTCAATCATTGCAATCACCTAGCAATCACCTGGTTGTTTGCAATCACCTAGCAATCACCTGGTTGTTTGCAATCACCTAGCAATCGCCTAGCAATCACCTGTGTCCCGCAATCACCTGGTTGTTTGCAATCACCGATCAATCACCTGTGTCCTGTGCAATCACCTAGCAATCACCTGGTTGTTTGCAATCACCTAGCAATCACCGAGCAATCACCTATATCTCGCAATCACCTAGCAATCACCTGTGTCTCGCAATAGCCTAGCAATCACCTAGCAATCACCTGGTTGTTTGCAATCACCTAGCAATCACCGATGCAAATATATTATGAATTAATTAATTAAATACCGAATAGTTGTGCGATCGACTTGAAACCTGTACCATTAGATTACAGACGTTTCAGACTACTATACCTGCTATTAGTAAAAATACTAAAAACCCTGGAGGCACCGAGTGGACGGCTGTAAGTTAGGCATCGGGCAGCGGTAATATTTGTGACCCCCCGTAAACCAAACTTCTCCGCCCAATGACTCTAACGGTATTCATTTCCGCAAAAATTTGAAAACTGAAAAGTATTCGGGGGATTGAGTTCTATACAATTGCAGTGTTCAAATACAGCGATTTGAGAGTCAAAGCACCCACCAATGCCGGGAGCAAACCACGAATCATCGACCTTAGACCTTATATAATAATTGAGCCATTTGTAGAATGCGCCCGGCATGAGTGGGTGCTTTGACTTTCGAATTGCTGTATTTGAACACTACAATTGTATAGAACTCAATCCCCCGAATACTTTTCAGTTTTCAAATTTTTGCGGAAATGAATACTGTTAGAGTCATTGGGCGGAGAAGTTTGGTGTACGGGGGGTCACAAATATTACCGCTGCCCGATGCCTAACTTACAGCCGTCCACTCGGTGCCTCCATGGTATTCAGTATTTTTACACGAAACTAGCAGGGATGGTAGCCAGGAACATTTGCAATAAAACAGTGAAGGTTTCAAGTCGGTAGTCCTATTATTCGGTATTTAATTAATTTTTATCATAGAAATTTGCACAGTTGCCGGGTGATTCCACGGTGCACGGCCAACTTACAGCCGTCAGCTCACTGTGTACAGAGTTTTTAGTATTTTTACACGAAACTAGCAGGGATGGTAGCCAGGAACATTTGCAATAAAACAGTGAAGGTTTCAAGTCGGTAGTCATATTATTAGATTTTTAATTAATTTCTGCTGTGTCCCGCAATCACCTGGTTGTTCGCAATCACCGATCAATCACCTGTGTCCTGTGCAATCACCTAGCAATCACCTGGTTGTTTGCAATCACCTGGTTGTTTGCAATCACCTAGCAATCACCGATCAATCACCTGTGTCCTGTGCAATCACCTAGCAATCACCGATCAATCACCTGTGTCTCGCAATCGCCTAGCAATCACCTGTGTCCTGTGCAATCACCTAGCAATCACCTGGTTGTTTGCAATCACCTAGCAATCACCTGGTTGTTTGCAATCACCTAGCAATCACCTAGCAATCACCTGTGTCCCGCAATCACCTGGTTGTTTGCAATCACCGATCAATCACCTGTGTCCTGTGCAATCACCTAGCAATCGCCTAGCAATCACCTGTGTCCTGTGCAATCACCTAGCAATCACCTGGTTGTTATGTAAATATGTGCCAGCTGCATTTTGTAACCATGCATGCCGTTCAAATGCCGTGTTAAAATGCATAAACAAAAAGAGGACAGGAGTTGTTACTACAAGACAGATCAATGTGGGAGAAGAAATAACAGTATTTTATGGTCGAAACTACTTTGAAAACCACAACACTCTATGTAGTCAGTGTAAGTAATGCATGTTTTATAAATGGAATAATTAAATTATTTAAACCTCATTTTATTTTTTAGTGTCACATATCTGTTTGTCGGCCGAGAGTACTGCTGAAATATTGCAAGACGCGTCAGACGACCACCAATCTCCCGTACAACCGATCGTCAATGTTTGCACATCAACAACCATTCATGATGACCCACCAATAGTTAAAGATAATTACGCCAAACGTATTTTAAAATGTAAATTTAATTTTATATATTGTAGTTGTTTTGAACATTATTAGATGTTTTTTGCTGATTTTAGCTTTGAAATGCATTTCAACACGGTCAAAAAAAATTTTCCTGAGATCCCATTTACCAAAACACATCTTTAATGAGTATCGAAACTATAAGAATGTGTTCGACAAATTGTTTTTTTCGGACTGTAAGTATTTAACCTAGTAACCTTTGATACATGTAAGTGTTAATTTTCTCCATGTACTTTTATAAGGATAACATTATGTTTTATATTTTAGTGATTGCACAGGACACAGGTGATTGCTAGGTGATTGCACAGGACACAGGTGATTGCTAGGTGATTGCGAGACACAGGTGATTGCACGGTGATTGCTAAAATCTCGTTGTCCAGTATCGGACGCCTGGAGTATGGTCGATCGCCGATTGCCTAACTTACAGCCGTCCACTCGGTGCCTCCAGGGTTTTTAGTATTTTTACCAATAGCAGGTATAGTAGTCTGAAACGTCTGTAATCTAATGGTACAGGTTTCAAGTCGATCGCACAACTATTCGGTATTTAATTAATTAATTCATAATATATTTGCATGACGTCCGGGTGATTGCCGCGATTGCCCACACCTCAAGTTTATGACTTATCTCTAAATATAATTATTCTATAATAACAGCGGGATTCCCGCATACCGATAACATCTATGTGAACGCCGCCGCCGCCGCCGGCAACCATCCGCTCCTTATTAAAGTACTGTTTCTGTGATATATGCCAGTATGTCGGCCGAGAGTACTGCTGAAATGTTGCAAGACGCGTCAGACGACCACCAACCACCTGTACAACCGTCAGTCGAAAGTACTCATGATGTGGGAGATGTCAATGGTCAGTGTAAGAAATTGCATGTTTTATTTGCATGTCTACCGGGTGGTTGCAGCTAGAACGGCCAGACTTCAGCCGTCAGCTCACTGTGTACAGGGTTTTTATTTTTTTTTACATGCAAATGACGGGGAGGGGGTAGCTGGAGACGTGTGTTTTCTAATGCATAAGGTATCGATTTTTAATTAAGTTATTAAAGTACTATTTGCATGGCCACCGGGTGATTGCAGGGATATCGGCCAGACTCCAGCCGTCAGCTCAGTGCATACGGGGTTTTTGAAATTTTTACATGTTAATAGCAGGGATGATACCTGGAGACGTGTGTTATCTAATGCATAAGGTATGGTATCGGTCATTATATTATTCGATTTTTAATTAAATTATTAAAGTACTATTTGCATGGCCACCGGGTGATTGCAGCTAGATCGGCCAGACTTCAGCCGTCAGCTCACTGTGTACAGGGTTTTTATTTTTTTGTACATGAAAATGAAGGGGAGGGTAGCTGGAGACGTGTGTATTCAAATGCATAAGGTGTGGAATCGTTCATTATATTATTCGATTTTTAATTAAGTTATTAAAGTACTATTTGCATGTCTACCGGGTGATTGCACCTAGAACGGCCAGACTTCAGCCGTCAGCTCACTGTGTACAGGGTTTTTATTTTTTTTTACATGCAAATGACGGGGAGGGGGTAGCTGGAGACGTGTGTTTTCTAATGCATAAGGTGTGGAATCAGTCATTATATTATTCGATTTTAATTAAGTTATTAAAGTACATTGTAAACCTCATTTTATTTTTTAGTGTCACATATCTGTTTGTCGGCCGAGAGTACTGCTGAAATATTGCAAGACGCGTCAGACGACCACCAATCTCCCGTACAACCGATCGTCAATGTTTGCACATCAACAACCATTCATGATGACCCACCAATAGTTAAAGATAATTACGCCAAACGTACTTTAAAATGTAAATTTAATTTTATATATTGTAGTTGTTTTGAACATTATTAGATGTTTTTTGCTGATTTTAGCTTTGAAATGCATTTCAACACGGTCAAAAAAAATTTTCCTGAGATCCCATTTACCAAAACACATCTTTAATGAGTACCGAAACTATAAGAATGTGTTCGACAAATTGTTTTTTTCGGACTGTAAGTATTTAACCTAGTAACCTTTGATACATGTAAGTGTTAATTTTCTCCATGTACTTTTATAAGGATAACATTAGGTATGTTTTATATTTTAGTCTTACCTAACATACCACTAGTTAGAGATTATATTTATACAGAGGAAATAATAAGAAATGTGCAGAGTACGATTATTGTAAAAAAAAGAAAAACTAAAGTTATGAAAAATAAGTACTATTTTAGTAATGTAAGTATAATGAAACAAATAATGCATTACTTGTATCTGTTTCATACACCCAAATACTCAAATAATTTAAATTGATAACACGTGTATTTTACTACTTCCAGAATACAGTGAGAATTGTTGCTGCTGGCCTATCAACTATCATCGGGATGTTTAAAGATAAAATAATGAACGTTGAGTCATTAAAATTATTTATTCAATCAACTGGTAATTTCAACATGAAGGTCGAAGATGTGTTAAATCAATCTTTGTGTCTAGTAAACACATGTTGTTTTAAAAACAAATTAAAAGTGGACACCAAAATATCAACAATCTTTAACATTGTCAAAGATGAAATTGACATTAACAAAACCAGTTTAGTTGATAAGGTTATAAATTTAAATGGGAACCTAAAGAAAAAAAATAAAAAAACAATTAACATAGAAAAAAATAAAATTATGAAAATTATTAATGGTGACACATTCAACTGTCTAGTAAAATTTGAACAGTCTCTGTAAGTAAAAGAAATTATAATAACAAATAACATGACATAAAATTAATAAATCAATTAATAAATCCATGTATACAATTTTTTACAGCTTATCTACAGTACCGATCAACGACAAAGATTATTTGGATATTAATTTTACATTATATTTCAATGAGAAAGATTTAAATCCAATTAGTAATTTATTGTCAATGAATATAATTACTAATTGTTTATGGGAATTATTTGCCAAAATATCAGAGGATTATCTTTTTATAAACCAAAAATCTAAAGCTATACATACCTATTTAACGTTTGGTATGAAAACTACATTGTACAAAACTGATTACGAATCACTGTAAGTATTTGTTTAATAGTGTGTATATTTTAAAAAATCATCCATAAATAAATCTGTTTTGTTTTGTCATTTCTTTCTTATAGGAACCAGAATCCAGAAGTAGGTGCAATTTTACACGAAATATTTAAGAACCTTGTATTGTGCAGTAAATATAACATCATCAACAAATTCTTAAATATTTATTCCCAATATGAATATGCAGTGCTCACACGTGCTGGAATTTATATTTACGAGTGCTATGTGCTAATTAAATTTCAGCAGATGATGAAAAAAATGGATGAATTTAGCGACAATTTAATGTTTGATCTATACAAGATTCCGTAAGTATTGTGAAACAAATTATACATGCATGCCAATAATAATACCTTTTATACACAGGAGACCATTTATCAATGAAAACGAATTATTGATTGATATGAATCATAAGTACTTAATGGTGTATACTGGGTTTGAGAATGAATACTTGGAATTCAATGAAGTCTTAACTGTGGCATGTGTACTTAGGCAAAACACATCAAACCCTAAACGTTCAACGGTATGCATAATAATATACATGTTTTACCTACTTATTTTAAGTTATTAAACTAATGTATTGATTCATATAATTTTAGGTCTATCACCATTTCAATGCCTTCATTTTAATAACATCCATACTCCATTTCCAATTAAATACAGATATTAATAAATTAAATTTTAAAAAAACTTTAATGAAATTGATTACAAAAGATATTATTTTTAGGGAACGTGATAACAAAAAAAAAGGTTATGAATATTATATAAATTACCAAAATCCTAATATAAATAAATTACTGTCCAGCAGCCAATTAATAACAATGGTACTTAATATAACTAACATAGAAATAACAAATTATTCGAGCATTTTTAATTTAGAAACTACTCTTTTAGGCAATAAATCACCGTATTTTAATACATCGTGTAAATACAATAACAGTTTGGATACCGAACAAATTACATTAAAAATGCAAAAAATTAAAAACTACACATACTCCTTGATTGTTAAAAATTTAAATATTGACCCAAATAAGTTCCATCTAAATTTTAATACCGAATTAGCTAAATATCGAAAAAGCCTGTATTCGTTGACAAATTATGTTAAGTTTCACAAATTTAGTAAAATCCCCAACCACAACTGCTGTTCTACAATAATGTTGACACCTGCAAAATCTGAATATAGAAAAAGAAAAAATTTCTTGTCAACACATCAATTTTACAAAAGGTAAATATAATACTTAAAAAAAAAATATTTTGTAATTTTTGTATAATTATTTGAATTTTAGAAGGAATGGTGATCAACAAATAAAAAAATTAAAATATACAGTTTAAATGTTTTTAGTTATTTTTTTTTTACCTTACTATCCTGCTATATGAAAAATATATTAGTTGTACATGAGTGGGTGCTTTGACTTTCGAATCGCTGTATTTGAACACTACAATTGTATAGAACTCAATCCCACGTATACTTTTCAGTTTTCAAATTTTACCGCTGCCCGTAGCCTAACTTACAGCCGTCCACTCGGTGCCTCCATGGTATTCAGTATTTTTACACGAAACTAGCAGGAAACATAACACTCTAAAATCTCGTTGTCCAGTAACATAGGCCGGATGTCATGCAAATATAATATACTATACTTTTTTAGATAATTAAAGACTTTAATTTTACCTTACAAATTTTTTTGTAACATTGTCATTGCAAAATGGTATTTATTTATTTTTAATAGAATGCATTAAAGATGATTTGTTCGTCAATACTGCAATTCCCCAACGACGTTATTACATCAACAAGATTATATTATTATATTAGAACTTTTGGTTGTAGAATGGAATGCGCTTATTCATTAAAAAATGTTTTATTGATAAAAAATTGTAATAAAATTCAGCATTTATTCAATAAACAACTTAATGTATGTAACAGTTATTAGAATTTATCTACAATCAAACAAGAAACAGGTTATTTCAAAATACAAGAATGTGGGAAACATTATAAAATGTGTACAAGAGGTGAAGCATAAATAGTTTTTATAATTAAGTATAAATAAAGAACCCAGTATAAATAAATAGCATCAAAGTATACAAATCTGAAAACAGCCCATTCAAACTGAAAATCCAAAAGAACATCGCTTCATCGACAAATCTGGAACAATATTCATTTAGTATTAATATTTAATATAAATTATTTATTTATTTAATTATTATAACATATTATATATTAATTTTATTATTATAACATAGTTTATAAAGAAAATATTATTTTAATTACATTGTCAAATGCCTTGCATAGTTTGATGAAACTTGAGATTTGGAATAGAACACGTACCGACCACTTTTGGTGTTTTTTTTCTCTCAAAACGTTTGTCTCCGAGGACCATACTAACAGGTATTGCTATAAAATATAAATAATAATTTAAATAATTTAAATAAAAATAATATAGTATAAATAATGCATTTCTTACTTCAAAGTTTGCCATAGTCACGTTATGTGCTTTTTTTTTCTGTGCTTCGACAAGAATGACGGGCTACTAAATTCCATTCCACAAATGTCACACTTATATGGATGGACACCATCGTGTGCATAATTATGATACCTAAGGTATCTCGCACAAGTAAATGTTTCTCCACATCTATCGCATTCATATTGTTTAGTCTCTGGGTTGTGTTTAAGGTTCCAGTGTTTTATTTGATTTGACAAGTCATTGTATGAAGCGTAGCAGTCGGGGCATTTAAATCGTTTCTGGCCTGTATGTGCCAGTATGTGAAACTGCAACTCGGACTTTTTTTTGTATGTTTTAGTGCAATATGTGCATGGGTAATATCGTTCATGCATGATTGCATGTCTACTTAGCCAACTTTTGAACTTGAAATTTTTGGGACACTCAGGGCACTGAAACAAATTGTCAGCATCATTCTCTTCACCGTCATCATCATCATCTCCTTCTTCTGCATTAATGGGATTATTCTCAAATTCATCACACATATTTACGGTATCATGGTATTTCGGTTTTTTTCTTTTAGGTGAAACATTTGTGGTGTCCGGTTCATTTTAATGATTGGTTGTTGATGTGCAAACATTGACGATCGGATGTAGAGGTGGTTGGTGGTCGTCTGACGCGTCTTGCAATATTTCAGCAGTACTCTCGGCCGACAAACAGACATGTGTCACTAAAAAATAAAATGAGGTTTAAATAATTTAATTATTCCATTTATAAAACATGCATTACTTACACTGACCATTGACATCTCCCACATCATTAGTACTTTCAACAATCGGTTGTACAGGTGGTTGGTGGTCGTCTGACGCTTCTTGCAATATTTCAGCAGTACTCTCGGCCGACAAACAGACATGTGACACTAAAAAATAAAATGAGGTTTAAATAATTTAATTATTCCATTTATAAAACATGCATTACTTACACTGACCATTGACATCTCCCACATCATTAGTACTTTCAACAATTGGTTGTACAGGTGGTTGGTGGTTGTCTGACGCATCCTGCACTACTTCAGCAGTACTTTCGGCCGACAAACAGACATGTGACACTAAAAAATAAAATGAGATTTAAATAATTTAATTATTCCATTTATAAAACATGCATTACTTACACTGACCATTGACATCTCCCACATCATTAGTACTTTCAACAATTGGTTGTACAGGTGGTTGGTGGTTGTCTGACGCATCCTGCACTACACTTCAGCAGTACTTTCGGCCGACAAACAGACATGTGACACTAAAAAATAAAATGAGATTTAAATAATTAAATTATTCCATTTATAAAACATGCATTACTTACACTGACCATTGACATCTCCCACATCATTAGTACTTTCAACAATTGGTTGTACAGGTGGTTGGTGGTTGTCTGACGCATCCTGCACTACTTCAGCAGTACTCTCGGGCAACATACCACAAGCGGGGTTGCCTAAGAAGCTGCAATCTAAAAAAAAAAAAATAAACATTTTTATATACTGCATTTATTAGTCATGGTAACTAATAAGTTACCAGGTTCACTTTCAGGTGATGCTGCAATAATTTGTGTGTTGTCTGAGTATGTGCAATTTGCCTCTGAAATTAAAATATAAAAAAAGAAAATTAAAAAAAATCAAGTGCCCATGACTCTATAATATACAAAATTCAAAAAACTCACTACTTTCGTCAACACAAGTTTTACAATTACATAGAGTGTTGTGGTTTTCAAAGTAGTTTCGACCATAAAATACTGTTATTTCTTCTCCCACATTGATCTGTCTTGTAGTAACAACTCCTGTCCTCTTTTTGTTTATGCATTTTAACACGGCATTTGAATGGCATGCATGGTTACAAAATGCAGCTGGCCCGAGGAAAAGCATATCCTTTTTTAACCTACCGCTGTATATTAGTGAAAAGTCATTTTCTCCTGGATAGATGAATTCTTTTTCTATAAGGTATGTTGCACCTTCCAGTCCCTGTATGATAGTGCCTATAATCAAAAATTACAAGATGGTGGAAATTAATGGATGTTTGCACTGTTGTCAATGTGATAATAATTTTAATAAGTTTATTTTTCCAAGATCACATTATACATGGTTACAGGTTTTAACAGAACTGACTTTTAAAATAGCTATTGGTCCAATTTATATTTTTTTGTTTATTACTAAGAGACCCTTGTGCTACATGTACAATATTAAAAAAAATATTCATCTAAAGAAATTAGTTTATTTTTTAGAATTTCTTAAAATATCAATATTTTTTTGCATATATAAATGTGGAGCGTTATAACTTCTTTCAAATATTATTTCTTAAATTAGTAGATTACTTATGTATGACTTTATTAATTTTAAAATATTAGCCCTTATCCTAGCATAGAAATAAAACAACATACCTTTTTTTATTTGAACCGCAGCTACCACTGACAGTTCATCATGAGTCTTATTTTTGAACCTGGTATTCTTTACAAATTTAAATGTTGATAGTTGACTTAATGCAAATTGATACAGCTCTCTTTGATCATTCCAGATGGCATAATCTGATTTTGTGATCGGAACTAATGCGGTCATACCAGTGTTATGTGGTCGGACGCCTAACGCAGAACCCAACATTCTTGATGTACAGTAGTCATCAGCTGCGGCCAGCACATGGGCATTCCAGCCCTTGGATGTATTGGCAAGTGCCATTGAAGGCTACAATATAACATATTACTTTAATAGTGTTAATTTGAAATTCCAAAACATAATATTGACATTTTAATAACACGTTAATAATAATAACTAGGGCACAGATTTATATGCAACAAAAATCTAAAAAATATATATAATTATAAATCTTTATGAAGTTAACTGAATTAGATAGATCATGATGTTTATATTTTATACAACATTTCTATATGGTATATTGTATTTTTAAGAACTGCAGCAGTTAAGTAATAAGCTCATTTTGTATGTATAAATTATGGTCATATAAGCTATAAAACATTAACCCAATTAATGTTGGTTAAGTTTTAATGAGGGTTATGCCACTCAAATGTTGAAAAATATTTAGGTATGCTATTGCAGGTGGGTTAGTCCAACTCATTGAAAATTTGTTAATCACTTAAATCTGAATCTTTTTTTATATAGTATATTAATATAAACTTGGTTACACCAGTACACCACAGTCCACAGAATATATTAATTATTATTAGGGCTAGGGACTTCATGCCCTATAAAACCTTATAATATGCATGCATAAATGCCCTAAAGAGTCACTAAATATGCTATTAAAATATACATTTAAAAAATATATATATTTGTAATAAACTAATAACTAATAATAATTAATAAATAGGTAATAATAATATAATATGTAGATATGACATATAAATAGATACATTTTATTATATAGATTAATTTGATTATTTTGATGATTGATTTTGTTTTCTTATTACCTTGAGCATTACATTGAACTATTATATATTTCCTTAAGTTGGGTATTTTGAACGACCTCTTGTTGTCAGCCAAAATATTTTTATATTTAGAAAAGGAACGTTCCACGTCTACGGAACTTATTGGTGCAAACTTAAAAAATGCTATCAGCCTTATCGGGAATCACGCGGTCGGTGTACCGATAAGTAGCAATAGTGATCGACAAGAAAAACACAAATACTAATATTTTAAAATATTTATTATATCTCAGGTCCAGGAAATCTATGTATTATAAAATCATATAAATAATTGTCAAATATGCACTTCTAAAATGAAAAATTGTCAAATATGGACTTATAAAACGAAAAATGGTCAAATATGCACTTATAAATGAAAAATGGTCAAATATGCAAAATATGCAACTATAAATTTTAAATTTAAGCTCGTATTGCTATGAAACAAATTTCTATATAACTTAGCTATGTTGTTAATGATTATTTAAAAACATGCAAGCTCCTAGAAGTCCCGAGCCTTAATTATTATATATTATTTTGTGTTTAAGGTGTTTGTATTCTAGGTGAATTATATAAGAATATGCATTTGCATATAAACCTGGGCGAATTAATTAAAATAAATTAACGAATTCAGTAAATATTATGTTTTAAGCACACGTGAAATAAATATCCATGATTTACTAAATAATTACACGTGAATTGAATAAGCGGATTTTTAAATTTAAGTACACATTACGAAACATACACATTTATAATCAAAATTATTCTAGGTGAATTATAGAAGCATATGCATTTGCATATAAACCTGGGCCCTTATAATAACTAATAAGTAATAACATAAATATAATACCTGTAATCTGCAATGGAACAATATTGGAGTAACAGCAGTAAGTTGTGTCCGACGAGGTAGAGAAAAATGAAATGATGGATATTCATGTTATGACTAATGGGTAATGTACTGCTAATAAACGACTCGCTTGGTGGGGTCGGTTGCCTGCGGTCGCGGTGGTTGCGGGGGTTGTGGCGCGGCGGCATCTGCGGCGGCGGCGGTGGTGGTGTCATAGATATTATGGGTATAAGGTAATCCGGTTGTTATTCAGCAAAACAACCATAGAATAATTACATTAATAGATAAGCCATACTCTTGAGGTCTGGACAATATTTAAAATGCACGATGTGTGTACGTCGGGTGGTGATGGTGGGCGGCGGTCACATAGTTGTTATCGGTATGCGAAAATCCCGCAGTTACTCCGGGTTATTTATAGTTCACACTGAGAATACCATACCTTCTATTTTCATGTACAACACTCTGAAATCTCGTTGTCCAGTACCAGACGGCTGGTGTGTGGCCGATCGCCGTGCAATCACACGTACGCCGTGCAAATATATTCTGAATTAACTAATTGAGAATCGAATAATATAATGACCGATTCCACACCTTCTGCATTAGATAACACACGTCTCCAGCTACCCTCCCCGTCATTTGCATGTAAAAAAAAATAAAAACCCTGTACACAGTGAGCTGACGGCTGAAGTTTGGCCGATCGCACGGAATCACCCGGCAGTTATGCAAATTTCGAATTCAGAAATTAATTTAATACCGAATAATAGGACTACCGATTTGAAACCTTCACTGTTTCATTGCAAATGTTCCTGGCTACCATCCCTGCTAGTTTTGTGTAAAAATACTAAAAACTCTGTACACAGTGAGCTGACGGCTGAAGTCTTGCCGATCTAGCTGCAGTCCCCCTGTGTACACTGAGCTGACGGCTGTAGTTTGACAGTTTAACGTGCAATCACCCGGCAGTAATGCAAATTTCGAATTCAGAAATTAATTAAATACCGAATAATAGGACTACCGACTTGAAACCTTCACTGTTTTATTGCAAATGTTCCTGGCTACCATCCCTGCTAGTTTCGTGTAAAAATACTAAAAACCCTGTACACAGTGAGCTGACGGCTGAAGTCTGGCCGATCTAGCTGCAATCACCCAGTACACATGCAAATAGTACGTTAAAACCTTAATTAAAAATCGAAAAATATAACGACCGATTCCACACCTTCTGCATTACATAACACACGTCTCCAGCTACCCTCCCCGTCATTTGCATGTAAAAAAAAATAAAAACTCTATACACAGTGAGCTGACGGCTGTAAGTTGGCCGTGCACCGTGGAATCACCCGGAAACTGTGCAAATTTATATGAAAAAAATTAATTAAAAATCGAATAATAGGACAACCGACTTGAAACCTTCACTGTTTCATTGCAAATATTCCTGGCTATCATCCCTGCTAATTTCGTGTATAACACTTCAAAATCTCGTTGTCCAGTAGCGGACGGCTGGAGTGTTGACGATCGCCCGGCAATCACCCTGACGTCATGCAAATTTTAACTATAATTGATTAATTAAAAATCGAATAATTGTGCGATCGACTTTAAACCTTCACTGATAGTTTGCAAATATTCCTGGCTATCATCCCTGCTAGTTTCGTGTATAACACTTCAAAATCTCGTTGTCCAGTAGCGGACGGCTGGAGTGTTGACGATCGCCCAGGAATCACCCGGACGGCATGCAAATTTTAACTATAATTGATTAATTAAAAATCGAATAATTGTGCGATCGACTTAAAACCTTCACTGATAGTTTGCAAATATTCCTGGCTATCATCCCTGCTAGTTTCGTGTATAACACTTCAAAATCTCGTTGTCCAGTAGCGGACGGCTGGAGTGTTGACGATCGCCCGGCAATCACCCGGACGGCATGCAAATTTTAACTATAATTGATTAATTTTTATTAAAACATAATATTTTTTTTTATGTTTATAAAAAACTTAAAAACTTATAAGGATAAAAAACTTAAAAAATTATAAGGATAAAAAATATTTAAAAATATAATTTTTACAACCCACCCCAACACCTAACTACTAATTAAAGAAAAATATTTAAATTATATCTGTGAAATTGTAACAGCTAACTCCGCTCTCCCCTAACTGCTGTTCCATAGGTGCCAAAATAATTGTTTGGCCACCGGTGCCGGGGTAACTCACAGGGAATTATCTCGAGAGTTACCGTCTTATTGTCTTTTTCCCCCTGTTCCATAGGATTATTAGAAAAAATCAATGGGTTAAATACTTACAACCATCAAATTTCGGACAAGAACTTCTGGAACCACTTCTGACTGGAGTCTTGCCATTTATAATTTTGACGCCTTTACGATATTCGAGTACATTTTGGCCGTGAGCCAAGCTACACATCAAATTTGTGCGTTTGCTCAACATGACGACGAACGACAAACAACAAGATTGAATGAGAGAAAATAATTAAAAAATAATTTTGTCATGTTAGAGAATGGAGTGGGTAATAGTGATGATGGTTATGTGGTCGTATAACAATGGGATCGATGGCGGGGGGGCGTTTAAAATAGTAATCCATCCGTCCGATACAGCGTTTTTTTTTTTTAATGTTAAACACTTAAATTATATACAGGGTGATTCACTAAGCGTACAACAGTCATTATCTTGAAATGGATTAATGTTTTTGAAAATTCATTACATATAATTATTTAAAATTTATTAATAGCATTTAATTTTTTTTTACAGTTGTCAAATATTTTTGATCACATCACTATATTAATGTGTGTACTGAAATTTAATTTTATTGACAAAAAGTCATTGAAAAAAAAACTAAAAGAACTGGTCATAAAAAATTATCTTACAATTTTATTTGATAATACACACAAAATTTACAATTTGAATAATGAACATATCTGGAATGCAATTAATAAAAATATACACACAAATAAATATGTCAATGAAATATTGGCAATACGACGAGATACATACTACACAACAGCCGTATTCTACAATGTAACTTTATTTCTTTTATTCTTATACCAGCAATAATTCATAACTTCAAATTATCTTCTTCATTGTGTATTTGTTGCAGCTGCCATCCACTTTCAATCCCAAACCAAAAATAAATATCCAAAATCAAATTAATAAAAATAATATATTTAACAGCTTTCAAAAAAAAATTATATTCATACAACAATTCATCGACAGCATATTAACCACACATTTCACACAAATCACAAAAAACAATGTAGAAGAGAATTATGTCAAGGAAGTAAAACATTATAAAAACAATTTAAAAAATCTGCTGCAGGTTTTGCCGAAAAAAAAAAATACAACATCTCATACGACAGAAGAAATCCTAGAATTAATCAAAAACAACCAAATAATAGAATCGATACATTACAGGCCTCCACAGACGCCAATAGTAATAACAAAATTCTCTGAGTCCAAACTAAAATATTATTCTGAATGTTCAAACCTAAAAAAATTTAAGGATTTATACTATCCAAAATAAAATAGTTATAATATTTAATACTAAACAAATAAACTTTATTAGTTATATAGATATTTGCATTACCAGTTTCAGCTCCAATCTTATTATAGCTTCCAAGCAAATCCTAAAACAACTTAACCCTTGTATGGTAACGTTGATTGTGCAGGTAATTATTTGCACAGTTAATTACCAGTTCGTAAGTTATGTCCGTCGGGTCGGGTCCGGTCGAGTCGAGTCGGGTCGGTTATCATATTGTAATATGATTACATTATGATTATAATATGATAACACGAGAACCTCCTTATCACGGCCAACGACCATCAATAATTTATTATGATTATATTGTCATTATTATTTTCATTATTTCATCCGTTTTTTACAGTTTTCCAGCCTTTTCGGGTCCCCTTTCAAGTTTTAAATCGTACTTCAGGTGTTTACAAAGATTCCTCTGCTGCGATCGCACGTGCAATATATTTCGCGTTGCTGTTCGAAATCCGAATGCCCGGCGTAACGGTCTTACGTTTTTCTTTCGAAATATCCTCTAAGTTTTGTTTTTTTACACTCACAACGATCTTAAACAGATTGAACGCGAAAAAATTCAAATAACGTTCGTTGGTTCACAGATATTTTTTGACGTGTTCGGTGTTGCGCATTTACGTATTATACGTATTATATCGTTAGCGCGAGTCGTACCGATTACGTAATATTCCGTCCCCCCGCACCGTCCCCGCCCTAAACCACCTTAAATAATGGTTTGCAATGAGCAGAAAAAATTCTTCGGGATAGTTCCCTGTGAGTTACCCCGGCACCGGTGGCCAAACAATTATTTTGGCACCTAATTTCTCCAAAGCTTTCATACATTTCAAACTTATCATCGTATAGAGCTAGTTGCTGTGATCATTTTAGCGTTTTGTCTGTTCATTGCAAACCATTATTTAAGGTGTTTTAGGGCGGGGAAGTGATCTGCGGTGCGGGGGGCGGTAATATTACGTACTCTCAAACAATGCGCATTTAGCCGACGCGAAATATATTATCTCACGTGCGATCGCAGCAGATGAACCTGTGTAAACACCCAAAAGACTATTTAAAACTGGAAACGGGGCCCAAAAGGGCAGGAAATTCTTAAAAAAACGGATATACTAACGACCATAATGATCATAATAAAATAATGACGACCAGTAGTTATCAGAATATTGAAGCGACTCACAAATTTTATAAATTTTTAACTACAAAATAATTATTAAATTTTAAATTTGATAAATTTTGTCAAAATTTGAACTTAAAATGCTTATAAAAAAAAATTGTGCCTATGTATTTTTAATATTTTTCAACTGCTATTAGAACGATATATCAGGAGCCTTATATTACATTTTCACGCTTTTTTACCCAACAAATAAAATTTTATTGATCGTCAATACGACGTTATATGAATACTTTACATACCCATAACTCACTTAAATATTGTGTTTAAAACTGTTAAATAATAACATAGAAAAAAATAAAGATCAACTTAGTTTTTTAATATTTTACAATTTATTTGATAACTTTTTTTAATTACTCGGCAACAATAATTTTCGTTACACTTTTAATTTTAACATTGCAGACAGGACATCTATTTGAATTTCTCCATATTTTTTTAGCGCATCCATAACAACTATACACATGGCTTATTTTTTGGTGATTAAAAACCCCATTTTTAGGCATATTTAAACATATGTTACACATGTTAGTGTTATATTCTTTTATTAGAGAGATACTGTTATAAATATGTTTTATATCTTCATTCATTTTAGTGATGGTGTCTTCTATAATTGTTATTTGTGTTGTAACACCCTGTTTAGAGGCTTTCTGAGAATCTTCAAGTATGTTGAATTCTTTTTTTGGCATGGACAAGTTTAAATGTTTGACATTTTTTCTATTGGAATTAGTCAAACTCCCAAAATATTCCATCCTATACTGAAATAAAATAGAAAAAAAATATATTAATAATTAAATAATATATCCTTATCATTAGTATTACACATAAACATATATGTTAACTATACAGTGTGTTCACGCTAAGAGGTACCACTGAATATCTCAGATGGGTGACATTGTATTGAAATGGGGTTTTCGGGAGGTGATAGGGCCTATGACGTAGACATATAAATGTCGCCTGGGTAATACGTTTTCTCGACCTGAATTTTTCTCCCAGACCGTCCCTGATGATAGTCTCCATTCATCAAACTAATTATATTTTTTTCGTGTACCAAAACCCATTACTTGTATTAAAATTTTAGAAAAAAAATCATGGTATGTAGTATTACCTATAAATAACAAGTAATGACAAAATCATATCGGTTTGCAAATACTTACTCGAAAACAAACATAACAGTATTGAAAGTGTGGATTTGGATTTTTCTTTCTGCACTGAAGACATATTATAAAATGAGCTGGTGGTGGCAAATCTGTTTTTGTAGTTGTTAATATTACGTCAGTCTCATCAGGAATGTATCCGTTATCTAGTGAAGACGTATCATCATATTTAATAATATTATTGGTAACCTAAAAAAAAAAAATAGAATATAATATGCTAGAGGTGTTCAGTCAGGGTACTAGGCAATAAATAAGTATAAAGGAGTGAAGTACCTTAACCTTTTTTTATGGAATATAACCGGTACCTGGCCGCCCATTTTACCTTAAAATCTATTAATGTTGAGGAATCTGAAGAACTAGATTGAATATCATGGCAAGACGATGATGTGCTGACCACATCGAATTCGGTATGATTTGTTTGGCCATTACTGTCACAGTTGCTTCCAAAACTTCTGTCTGATGAAAGATCTGCTTCACTAGCTGCTTCCACTAAGAAATGAGTAATATTGAATAATCGTTTTTGAGGAATCAACAAGGAAATGTTATTAAAATATGTACATATATATGAAACTAAATATTTTCTAAAAAAGAATTAAAGAATTAGTTTTATATAATAATTACAAAATTAAATTGCGCAATATTTATTTGTTTTGTATGTCATAATTAACCACCCAGCTCCCTAAAAAATGTAAAATGAAAAGTAATAACTACTTGTAGTTTTTGATTGATCACTATGTACACTCTCGGTGGCATCTGAATCAGAAGACTCAAAAGTATAGTTGTAAATGTACCTAGTTCGTTTGCCTCCCCAAGACACATCTTTTTCGTCTTCCAAATCTATTCTCAGAATCATAAAAAAAAAGTCACAGTTATACAACCCAATAATTAAAACAATATTTGGTACTGGTTTGTTATAGCCCCGCCACGGCGAGTGAAAACTTTATAGCCCCGCCACTCAGGTTTGTTAACCCCCGCCATTCATATATAATAATAATAATAATATAAATTCCACTATATCACTGCCCATACTATACAACATAACTGCAACAAAAATGCAATTTTCTTAACCTTGTGACCCACTTGGGGAGGTGTTGCACAGCAAGTCGGGGGATAATTCCCATTTTCCATAATTTCAATTCACCATTTTTAAAGATATTATTATTATATATGAATGGCGGGGGGATAACAAACCTGAGTGGCGGGCCTATAAAGTTTTCACTCGCCGTGGCGGGGCTATAACAAACCAGTACCCAATATTTACATACCATTACAAGTAATTTCACCAAATTTCCTTTTGATTGACATTTATAATAAATACTACCACGATCGTCTCACGAAATTCAACTTAAATGTGAAATAATATGTTCTCCTGTTGTAGTTCGGCGACGTATGTTCATGTTACGCACATGCACCACCTTATCATCAAAAACGAGATAAACACGGTATAAGACATATAACTGATAACGACTATCTCAGTAGACGGTACGCTCCATCGAGGATATGGCCGTGAGCATATAATATTACGTTAATAATAATAGTGACAATACGGGCTATTTTAGTGTGACATTTCCAAAAACTAATCGGTTGGTTAGAGACGCTCGTATTATTTGCTAACCTTAATTTTTTTCTATGACTGACGTGTTTTCGGCTTTGTGCTGAATTCTGATTGCGTTTTTTTGTTTAATATTTTATTTAATGTAATGATGAATTATAAGTACTGTGATGCATGACAAATTATACAGGTATGTATTTGTTTTATATATGGGACATTTATTTGATTTTCTCCACAATTTTTAGCACATTTTACAACTATGACTACTGTCTTATGGTTTATTTTGATCTGCATCAGTGCATTAATGTTGTGTGGTTTCTCCACTAGACGATCACGACTTAGTCTAGTTGGCCATTGTGATACTATTATCGCTTTTTCCTGGTTTCTAAAACGGTTTCTAATTATGTATATAATGTCTTGAAACACTGAGTTTAATGAAGTCACAGGGAAACAAAATACCAGACCTAAAAAAAAAAAAAAATAGAATATAATATGCTAGAGGTGGTGTTCAGTCAGGGTACCAGGCAATAAATAAGTATAAAGGAGTAAAGTACCTTAACCTTTTTTTCATGGAATATAACCGGTACCCGGCGGCAGTTGTTTTTAATAGTTCCATATTATCTATTGGCAATGTCATGAAACGCTGAGTTTAGTATGAATACTGTCTGCGGCAGAGTCGACCAGGGTTCGTTTTCAAAAACTAAATTTACAGTTGTTTTTAATAATTGTGTATTGGCAATAGGTTAGGTTAATATATAAGGTACTATACCATGTTTGTGGCACTTTTCGCACATTAAAATAATATAACCTCTGCACATAGGTTCCTTACAACTTACTAAATTGAGGCATGTGGTGTCTAACAACAACTCCACCATAAATTCGTACTTAATTTCTAGACAATCTCTGAAAAATTTGACTAATTTTTTCTTCATATAAATATAATTGATTATAAAAACAATCATGTGTATGTAACTTTAGTATTATTTAACTGTTATTAAAATCACTTATGAAGAACGTTGTATTACATTTTTAAGTAGTATAACCAAACGAAAAAAAATTTATTGGTTTAAACTAAAAAACTTTATCTAGGTAGGGTAAAACAGTGGATTAGGGCTCATGGCGATACCACTATAAAAAAAACGCACCGTGTGCAATGGCCCCACCTAGGGCGGTGTGGAACGATTGCAAAAAACTTGTACGTTTTTTATACGATTGAAATTTATAAGATGTAACAGGGACCAGGTTAGGTTACCAGTACCGTATAGTAATAATTATAAACATTAATATTTACAAGTATGGATCATTAGAAATTGTGTGAAACAAAGAAACATGTATTGCATTTGTTCACTGTTAGATTGCCTAAATGAATATATTTTGTGTGTCTTACCAAGTTGTCATTTCTTTTAAATACTTTTGAACAATAATTGCATAAATACTTTCCTGGCATATGAGTGGACATGTGCCGCTGATACAATGAGTCGAACGAGAACTTCTTTTTGCATGTACTGCACTGGTAGCGTTGGTGTGTGTTTGAACATTCATCGGTCAGAGTAGATTCTGAATTGCAGCCGTTTACAATGATTAACAATTATATAATAATTAAAATATTAAAGTCAATTTTTAATTTGTTTTAGTAACTGTTGTTGATAAGTCACCATCATCGTCTAATACCGGCCCCCCCCGTGGAGAAAGCAATGAGGTTTTTGATGACCAACGTAAGGAGTTTATAATTTCTCTGTGCAATATGATTAATTTTATTAAGTTAAATTTTGAAATAATTTCAGCGGTCGAACATTCATTGACGACACATGCAGTCATGAGTTCACACAATGAGTGGGATGGTTCTAATGATGCAACTGCTAGTGAGAAAACTACCAAACAGAGCAAGTAACTTTGATTTTCTATATAATAATTAAAATATTAAAGTCAATTTTTAATTTGTTTTAGTAACTGTTGTTGATAAGTCACCATCATCGTCTAATACCAGTCCCCCCCGTGGAGAAAGCAATGAGGTTTTTGATGACCAACGTAAGGAGTTTATAATTTCTCTGTGCAATATGATTAATTTTATTGAGTTAAATTTTGAAATAATTTCAGCGGTCGAACATTCATTGACGACACATGCAGTCATGAGTTCACACAATGAGTGGGATGGTTCTAATGATGCAACTGCTAGTGAGAAAACTACCGAACAGAGTAAGTAACTTTGATTTTCTATATAATAATTAAAATATTAAAGTCAATTTTTAATTTGTTTTAGTAACTGTTGTTGATAAGTCACCATCATCGTCTAATACCAGTCCCCCCCGTGGAGAAAGCAATGAGGTTTTTGATGACCAACGTAAGGAGTTTATAATTTCTCTGTGCAATATGATTAATTTTATTAAGTTAAATTTTGAAATAATTTCAGCGGTCGAACATTCATTGACGACACATGCAGTCATGAGTTCACACAATGAGTGGGATGGTTCTAATGATGCAACTGCTAGTGAGAAAACTACCGAACAGAGTAAGTAACTTTGATTTTCTATATAATAGTTAAAATATTAAAGTCAATTTTTAATTTGTTTAGTCACTACAAACCGTAAAGCAACCAACAGTGCATCTACTTCTGGGCAAAGGAAAAAAAAAATAAAATTGGGTATAACCAATGCTCGTACTACACAACCATCAAAACCAGAATCAATACTTCGTCAGCAAGAAAGTGAAGATGAGTGGCCCACAGATAGCAGCATCGGTGATGAATCAAGTGACGAGTTTGATGAAGATCCCAACAATGATGCAGTAGATGGTAACGACAATAATAATGATGATGATGATGATGATGATGATGATGATGATGAAGATGACAAAATTAACCCAAATGGAATTCAAATGTATGCTTGTAATCAATGTCCCAAAACTTTCAAATACAAAAGCTGGTTCAACAGACATATGGCGTTTCACAAAAAAACTATTTTTTTATGCAGCTATTGTCCAAAGACTTTTAAAAAAAAATTTTTACTACAACACCACACCCAAAATCATAGTGGACCAAAAAAATTTAAATGCATTGAATGTGTTGCAAGTTACAATGACAAATCAAATTTGTTGAAACACATTAATTTAAAACACAACCCAGAGCCTCCAGAATATAAGTGCGATAGATGTGGACAAGCATTTGGTTGTTCAAGAAACCTAAGGTATCACATGAATATGCATAACGGCATTACACCATATAAGTGTAGATTATGTGAATTGGCTTTTAGTAGCCCTCCATACTTATCAAAACACTTCAAAAAAATTCACCCATCTTTAAAAAACACAAAATGACAATCGCTGATTGTACTACTTCAATTATATGTATTATATTAATGTAATATTTTATCTTGTAATTCCGTATAAAAAAATATTTACATATTATATTAATTTGTATAATTTTAACTATGTTTGATCTCTATTAACAAGACAATAAAAATTTGCACATTAAAATGTATAATTTGTGCATCTTCAGATATAATATTTGGTATTTGCTTCCTGTAAATAATAGATTTTTAAAATATGAAAAAAATGTATCTATCAATGTGTAATAAACTTACTTATTTTCAAATGAAATTGAATATAACAATCGCTTGCTTTCTATAGCATCTAGACATTGTTTTTTAAAATTATTAATTTTTTTTTTGTTAGCTTTCTTTAAATGTTTGTTGTTATACAACATTTTCGAAATAATAATTTCTTTTTTAGTAATATAATCATTAAAAAAATTATTTTGCTTTATAATATTAAAAATTTCATCTTGAATTTTGCAATTTACAGGTAATAATATTTTAGTCTCAGTACATAATACATCTTGCATGTATGACAAACTTTTATTCATATATTTTGATCAATCAAATCAGACAAATCAATCAGTTCCACATCAACATATTGATGCCCGCCCTCAAACAAATCTGTTATGCTCGGCATATATATTGTATTATTTTCTAAAGATATTATAATAATTTATTAATTATTTAGTTTTTATTCCAATTTGTAAAAGAAATAAACTTACTTCATTATGATAAACCTTTTCTGCCTGGTTTTTTACATTAATAATTTTAATATTTTTAATTTTATATACTGGCGGATCGCCAAGGTCGCCATAATTAAATTCCACGGGAACTAAACCAACTAAAATATAATATAAATATATTAATTAAATATTATGTATATAAAAGGAAAATTAAAAACATTTACAGGAGACCTACATAAGATCTGCAAAAGACATTAAACTTGTAGTGTGCCGGGTGAGTCTATAGTGTGCCGGATGAGTCTAAATAATGTGCCGGGTGAGTCTATATATTTTAACCGGATGAGTCTATATATTTAACCGTATGAGTCTATAGTGTGCCGGGTGAGTCTATTTATTTTAGCCGGATGAGTCTATATAATGTGCCGGATGAGTCTATAGTGTGCCGGGTGAGTCTATATATTTAACCGTATGAGTCTATAGTGTGCCGGGTGAGTCTAAATAATGTGCCGGGTGAGTCTATATATTTTAACCGTATGAGTCTATATTTTTAACCGTATGAGTCTATAGTGTGCCGGGTGAGTCTAAATAATGTGCCGGGTGAGTCTATATATTCCTGTGGAAATCACGCCCTCGTCATTTACTTATTAAAAAGTTATCCCTGATAACGTATTCACAAGGTAGCACACTACCTACCCTTTCCAGGGACGTATTTTTTATAGCTTCTAAGGTTGATTTTTAATAATTTGCAGGGTAATTGCAAACAACCAAACAACTGCAGGGTGATTGGACTTTTTTGAAAAATTTAGCTCATTGTGCATTGTTCATTGGTCGATATCTCGGTTAGGTTGCTAATTGCTAGTACGCGTGTACAATCTCCGGCAATATCCAGCCATCCATTCCTGGACTCCAGGGTTTTTGATATTTTTACACGAAACTAGCAGGGATGATAGCCAGGAATATTTGCAAACTATCAGTGAAGGTTTTGAGTCGATCGCAAGAATATTCATTATTTAAAAATGAAAAGTAAACCGTTGACATTCAAAACTTTAAAACGAAATTTGGATTGTTAGTTGGTTACCAAGGCTGTAAATTCATTTTATTAAACATAAACAATCATATACGAACATTTTAAAAAAAAGTGTTACAAAAATTCACATCAACACAATTTTAAATGCATTTTAGGAAACTAACTGCAACCGTTTTAAAAGAGTTTGTTGCATACACACTTGACAGGAATATCAATGAAATCATGGCTGAAGATATATTGTGGTACACTCATAGGATACAAAAAGAACATGAACGTGGAGGTTTGAAAGACACAGTGATATGTATATTTCAAATATTATTTAGAAACAAACCTAAATCTGAAAAAGTACTAGACTTGGTTGGTGGTTGGATAAGACGTGGAGCCCCATTGATTAATGTATTGTATGATGGTAGTGCATGCCAAAATAAGAAACATCAGTTTACCGAAGAAGATTTTGATAAATATAATATAAAGTGTGCTGATTGGAAAACAAGAAGTCATGGTTCACTGTTTCAGCCCCAAGTCACAACGATTGAAGAAATGCATAATATATTAAAAGAATATAACGACCCCATTTATCCTGTGACAAGTGCAATTCCAAGAATAAGGAAACCGATTATCCCTTGCATGTTACCACCCGCTACACGTAAAAAAAGAGTTTGCCAAATTGACTATGCAGGATGTACGCCTTGCCGGATTGACCCTAGAGAAGGTACGCTACTATGCAGAATTATAGTACACAAAATGTTGGGCCCACAGATGATGAGCAATGTGAAACAGTATGTCAAAAACGAAGGGAACCAGAGCATGATAACTGTTCGACTGATTTGAATCCAAGACGTCAGTCCAAATTTTGCGAAAATGACGCTGGAGGACTCACAAATTATGAGCAATGTCAAGATAACAACAAACAATTATTTGTTGTCGGAGAAGGGGTTAATGCGAAAACTGGTGGTGAACCATATCTAGCTGGTGTAATTACAAAAATTGAAGGCGAAGATATATACGTGAAATTCCCTTATGGTAGATACCACAACTATGAATACAAATACGACAAAAGTCAAATACTACCTTTTACCTCACAATTCGTCAACGGAAAATTGAATATCATTAAAAAAGGCACAAAACCAATGGCAACTCAGCGAAAAACTATTCTGGAATATGAAACAAGACTCCTCCGATATTTAAATCAATAAACACGAATATTATAATAGACTAACAAATTGTACTATAATAAATGAACACAATAATAATTGTACACGCGTACTCGCAATTGCCAAAGTCAATTTGCATGATATTGAACCGATTGGTCCTAGACTTGTAAATCAGATTGTAATTGCTCAAAGAATCATAATTGAATCTCGCATAAAAGTCCGTATGACTAGTATTTATCGAGTTATCGTATTGTAAAAGAGTTGAATAACGATACGTAGATAATTCCATGATACAGACCGCGGTGTGTATACAACCTCGATGTTTTGAATTTCAACGGTTTACTTTTCATTTTTAATTAATGAATATTCATGCGATCGACTTGAAACCTTCACTGTTTCATTGCAAATGTACCTGGCTACCATCCCTGCTAGTTTCATGTAAAAATACTAAAAACCCCGTATGCACCGAGCTGACGGCTGGAGTCTGGCCGATGGCCCCCGAAATCACCCGGACGTCATGCAAATTTTAACTCTAATTGATTAATTAAAAATCGAATATAAGTACGACCGACTCGAATCGTACACCATTAGATTACCCAAGTACCCAGCTACCATCCCTGCTAGTTTCGTGCAAAAATATCAAAAACCCCGTATGCACTGAGCTGATGGCGGTAACCAAATTAACAAAGTTAACCAAGACTTTGCAAGTTTAAGTGCGATCACTTGAGTAATGGTCTTTATGCAAAGGACCGAAAATACTCCCCGGTCGCCGTTCCATAGGATTTGTCGACAAAACCGATAGGTCATTGGAGGCTAAATTGTAGACGTCTCGCGAATTTACGTAATATTTACGACCCCCCGCACACATAACTTTCCCGCCCGAAAACTTCCAAGACATTCATTTCCGCGAAAATTCAAAAGCCAAATCGTAATCAGCGGCGCGTGCTCTACAGAACTACGTTATAACATTGTTAAGTATCGCAATATAACGTACTGTAACATTCCCAATCAATTTGCAAAAGTGCCGGGCAAGCTGAATCGTAATTTGAATCGTTTAGTATCGAAACGTACTGTAACAATGTAATTCTGTAGAGCTCATGCCGCTGATTACGATTCAGCTTTCCCGGCACTTTTGCAAATTGTTTGGGAATGTTACAGTACGTTATATTGCGATATTTAACAATGTTATACCGTAGTTCTGTAGAGCACGCGCCGCTGATTACGATTCAGCTTTTGAATTTTCGCGGAAATGAATGTCTTGGAAGTTTTCGGGCGGGCAAGGTATGTGTGCGGGGGGTAGTTGTGCAAGTGGTTGACGATCGCCTGGCAATCACCCGGACGTCATGCAAATTTTAACAATAATTGATTAATTAAAAATCGAATATAAGTACGACCGACTCGAATCGTACACCATTAGATTACCCAAGTACCCAGCTACCATCCCTGCTAGTTTCGTGTGATTACGATTCAGCTTTTGAATTTTCGCGGAAATGAATGTCTTGGAAGTTTGCGGGCGGGCAAGGTATGTGTGCGGGGGGTAGTTGTGCAAGTGGTTAGTGATCATAAATAATATTTTTCTTGGTTTTCCCGCAATGACGTCTTATCTGTGTGGCTGCCGCTCCCCGTTCCCCTCTTGCGATCTACCACATTCATCGATTACGTACTAGCGCGTTCCTACTCCATACAATTTGAATCATTTTAGTTTTTGAACTGTCACAGAGAGCAACCGTAGCTGCGTATAATATTATACATTTACCACAATACTTCGTTAAAAGGTTTGTATTACATTCTACTAATCTAAACGGACTATACGATGTAGGTAAACGTATTTTAAAATGACGTTCGTATAGTTTCGAAATTAAAATACGGATAAACGTTAATGATTATTGTAATAATAATAATAAACAACATGCAAGTTTATCCTTATTTTAATTTCGAAACTATAGGAACATCATTTTAAAATACGTCTACTTACGTACTACCCAAGTTCAAATCTTATGTATCAAAATACTTAGAATAATTTTGGAACAAATGCAGTGTGATTCCCACGCTTTTTTTTCGATTTTTTTCCCCCCATAATGTGTGTTTTATACCAAATTTTCATGGTTTGGAATATAAAATAAAACTTTATTAAATTAATAATTTTTTATTGTAGACTTATTGACCTGAATAATGGCGATAAGCCGGTCATCAAAGAGTTGGAACGCGTTCATGTTAGCAGCCGCAGATGATGACCAAACAATTAACACTTTAGGTCCAGTATTAGGTGTAACTCCACATTTTACCGGCATGACTGTGATTGAACCATCTACAAAGGCAGATTTTCACATATGGGAAACCCAGGCAAAATATTATAAGTATGCTTTAAGTGAAAAATCAACCTTTAAATTTGTTGTAAGCCGCCGGTTATACAATCAGAAGTATCATCAGTTATCAGTTGTAGCAAAAAAAAATATAAAAAAAGGTTTGTTGTTTTATTTCCTAAATTTTTTATCTTGAAATAATCAGATTTTATGAATTTCTTTTTTCACTTTATTAAATTTATTTTTCTATTGATAATGATTAATACTTTTAATATGAAGAAAAAAAATTACTGAAATATATTACATTTTATGTTTATAATTCATAGACTACCATAGAATTAAGATGAGATTTATTTTTAAAAAAACTAGTTTATTTTAAACATTATTCGTAATGCCAGTCTTGTAATAAATATTAAATTTTCCTCTTTTAAGTAATTAAATGATAAAGTATTATTCTAATTTATAATATATTGTAAACAAATGATAACTAAATTGTTGTACCTTATAATCCATAAATTAACAACCTATACATTTTTTTAATTATTACTGTTTACTGTTTTGTATTGTTTATTTAAATCATTTGTATCATTGTAACATGACTTCCAGCAAATGACTTGGATTGTTGGATTTAAATTATAAATATTATACTAGATATTATATTTATGATAACATTTTAAATTTTTTGATAACAACAAAATGATAATATAGGTGGTGGTCTAATCGACTGCGTATAGACAGACCCCATGATAAATTGATTTTTACCTACAACCATGTAATTTTTGATAACAGGTACACTCATTAGTGGGTTGGTTGGAGCAACGTACCGAATAGAACCTGAATACATCATTGAAGGTGAAAATGATTATTCACTCATTTACAGTAGTAGAGTCAACAGTGATATGCTATTTCTTGGACCAGCGGCATTTTGCAATCACTCATGTAATCCAAACTGTACCTTGAAATGTATTGTTAAAAAAGAAACTGGTGTATTAGCAGTAAAAAACATTAAAGCTAATGAAGAAATCACGGTATTCTACGGACAAAATTATTTCGAAAACAATAATGAGCTGTGTAATTGTGTGGCCTGTACTGGCATTAAATGTCAGTATTCTATATTTGTATAATGCATTAGGCACATAAATTATTCTAATACCTACTTTTTTTTTTTAATTTCAGTTGCATCAAGCACTCACGCGTCTGATACCGATATAACGTATGCAACACCAGAAAGTGAAATTGGTAATTTATTTGTTAAAATGACCAATGTGCAGTAAATATTAACTTTTTTTTGGTTTTAGACAATACGTTTTTCGGGCAACCGTCAGAGAACTGTAATCACAATATGGTTGTCAATGCTCAGAGTGAGTAATGCATGTTTAATACATGGAATAATTATATTAAATTAAGTTGATTTTTTTATTTGTCATAGAAGCACCAGATAGTATGTTGTGCGATACAGGCTTAGACGAGCAATCGCCCCGCCAACAGATCATAACCTACAGGACCAACCGTCAGAGAACTGTAATCACAATATGGTTGTCAATGCTCAGAGTGAGTAATGCATGTTTAATACATGGAATAATTATATTAAATTAAGTTGTTTTTTATTTGTCATAGAAGCACCAGATAGTATGTTGTGCGATACAGGCTTAGACGAGCAATCACCGCTGCCACCAGATCATAAACTACAGGACCAACCGTCAGAGAACTGTTATCACAATGATGTTGTCAATGCTCAGAGTGAGTAATGCGTGTTTTATACATGGAATAATTATATTAAATTAAGTTGTTTTTTTATTTGTCATAGAAGCACCAGATAGTATGTTGTGCGATACAAGCTTAGACGAGCAATCACCGCTGCCAACAGATCATAACCTACAGGACCAAACGTCAGAGAACTGTAATCACAATATGGTTGTCAATGCTCAGAGTGAGTAATGCATGTTTAATACATGGAATAATTATATTAAATTAAGTTGATTTTTTTATTTGTCATAGTAGCACCAGATAGTATGTTGTGCGATACAGGCTTAGACGAGCAATCGCCGCCGCCAACAGATCATAACCTACAGGACCAACCGTCAGAGAACTGTAATCATAATAAGGTTGTCAATGCTCAGGGTGAGTAATGCATGTTTTATGCATGGAATAATTATATTAAATTAAGTTGTATTTTTATTATTTTCAGAACCTGACAGTACTATGGATGTTTTGTCCAGGAAAAAAAAAAAAAATTGTCTGCACTGTAGTTCGTTCCACAGAAGAACCATTGAAATTAGTATTCAACAGAAAAGAGGCCGAAAGTGATTCAGATTCGTCTGAAATCATTGGAGATGAATCAAGCGATGAATTCGATAATGACTGTAAGAAAGATGATGACGATGAAGATGATGACGATGAAGATGGTGATGATGATGAAAAAAAAACAAAAAAAAAGTATCCATGCACCAAGTGTGGACTAACCTACTTTGCGACTTACTCATCGACTTATTCACAGAATATAAGACTACCTCCTCTTTCCAAGGACGTATTTTTTATAGCTGTAGGGTGGATGGTTATTTTTTAATAATTTTGCAAAGCTATAGTTTAGCAAACGGTTGCCGCATGATGCCATAAATCCAGACTCGCTGCGGTAATCGTCTCCTCATCGCTCACCAGTTCAAATGTTATCCCTAAAAACTTATTCACAGGATAGCACACTACTTACCCTTTCCAGGGATGTATTTTTTATAACTGTAGGGTCGATGGTTTTTATTTTTTTACGTATTTTCCAAATTCATGGTATATCATAACGTTGCCGCATGATGCCCGACAAAAGTCAAAAGTTCTCAACGGGGGGGTACCTCTCGCTTTTTTGACGAAAAACAAGTTGAGTTTGTTGAGTAAACAAGTGGTTTTTTCATGTCTCTTTCACTGTCTTTCCAAATAATATGTGCAGAATTTGCCTTCTTTGAGTCAAACTGCTTAAAAACAATTTTATGTCCACTGTAGAAATTTGACTGTAAGGTTTATTTAAGTGCTGGCTATTACGGCGCTAGCTGGTGTGGTCGGCATGAATACTCTCTTTTATTACTATGGTTAACGATCAGTATATACACAAAATAACATACCAGATTTTACACTTAAGAAATTTTAACTAATGCATTTTCGAAAACTGGTAGCTTATGATTTTAGGGATTTCGCTGCACACAAGCTATCAAAATTAGTTCATGATGTCACACCATTGGAGCTTGAACTTTATTTAAACACATTGTCATGTCGAGCTCAAATTGTTAATAACGTGTTTTTGATCTTATTCAAAAACCTTCCGAGGCATAAACAAATTAGAGAATTCGTTGAATGCTGGACTAGAAATCCAGCTACTTTGATTGGAGTAAGTGTTAAAATATATTTTAAGGGCGGGCTGGCAAAGAACCTACAATTTTACATGCTTTTCTTTAACTTGCTATGTTTGTTATTTGTTATTCTTGATTCACTTTTAGCCTATATTCCCTGGCACACACAAAGTTATTAACAGACGCTTTAAATTCGAAGACTGTGATTTTGATAAATATAACATCAAACAGAAAGACTGGAATTGTCTACTGCACGACAATTTCTATAATCCAGATAAAGCCACAATCAATGACATAGAGCAAGTACTTGATGAGTATGGAAATCCGGTTTTTCCGAGTTCACGGTTGTATGAAATTACCAGTCGCATACGACCAGAAATTAATAATTATCAGGAATTACAACCGCCTAGAAGAGTTAGGCGGAAATACAATGAACCGGCTCAAGCGGAGGTACAATATGATGCGGAACATTTGACGAAAAATATGTTAATTGATGATGAACAAGAAAATGTGGCACCCCTCACAGACAATATTTTAGACAATGAATACGGTGGGGTTGCTTTGCCAAGCTTTTATCAGGCCCGCCAGATTATCGACTGCCGCCGACGATATATAAGACCTAAGCGAGTTATACCTAATAAACTAAATTTGTAAATTTGTATATTTTGTTATAACTTTATATTACTTTTATATAACCAGTCGTTTGCTTACGGTATACGTCTGCAACGGTATGCTAAACTATGACGTTAAAAAATTATTAAAAATCAACCTTAGACCCTAGAGCTGTAAAAAATTTGTTTTTTATAATTTTTTAACCTGACAGTTTAGCATACTACCGTTGCCGCATGATGCCATGTATTCGGACTTGCTGCGGTAATCAGCTCCTCATCGCTAACCAGTTCAAATGTTATCCCTAAAAACTTATTCACAGGATAGCAGACTACCTACCCTTTCCAGGGATGTATCTTTCATGGCTGTAGGAACGACGGTTTTTTGTTTACAAAGTTTCCAAACTTACGATATATCATCCGGTTGCCGCATGATGCCAAATATTCGAACTTGCTGCGGTAATCGTCTCCCCATCGCTCACCAGTTTAAATGTTATCCCTAAAAACGTATTCACAGGATAGCAGACTACCTCCTCTTTCTAGGGACGTATTTTTTATAGCTGTAGGGTGGATGGTTATTTTTTAATAATTTTGCAAAGCTATAGTTTAGCAAATGGTTGCCGCATGATGCCATAAATCCAGACTCGCTGCGGTAATCATCTCCTCAACGCTAACCAGTTCAAATGTTATCCCTAAAAACGTATTCACAAGATAGCAGACTACCTCCTCTTTCTAGGGACGTATTTTTTATAGCTGTAGGGTGGATGGTTATTTTTTAATAATTTTTCAAAGTAATGGTTTAGCGTACGGTTGCCGCATGACGCCCGACAAAAGTCAAAAGTTCTCAACTTTTTTGACGAAAAAACAACAACTACCCCGATCGAGACCAGCACTTACGACGTTGTTCGGGCACCTTAAGCAAGTGTATTGCCAAAGTTATAAAACGTTGTTAACATTATATCGTAGTGTAGAGGTATCCGCGTATAGTTATACACCGATTTGACGTGTATTCGTACTCACTGCGGTAATCATCTCCTCATCGCCAACCAGCTCAAATGTTATCCCTAAAAACGTATTCACAGGATAGCAGACTACCTCCCCTTTCTAGGGATGCATTTTTTATAACTGTAGGGTGGATGGTTATTTTTTAATAATTTTTCAAAGTAATGGTTTAGCGTACGGTTGCCGCATGATGCCATAAATCCAGACTCTCTGCGGTAATCATCTCCTCAACGCTAACCAGCTCAAATGTTATCCCTAAAAACGTATTCACAGGATAGCAGACTACCTCCTCTTTCTAGGGACGTATTTTTTATAACTGTAGGGTGGATGGTTATTTTTTAATAATTTTGCAGAGCTATAGTTTAGCATACGGTTGCCGCATGATGTGACGAATTCGGACCTGCTGCGGTAATCATCTCCTCATCGCCAACCAATTCAAATGTTATCCCAAAAAACGTTTTCACAGAATAGAAGACTACCTCCTCTTTCAAAGGACGTATTTTTTATAGCTGTAGGGTGGATGGTTATTTTAAAATAACTTTGCAAAGCTATAGTTTAGCATACGGTTGCCGCATGATTTGGAGTAAGTCAAAAGTTTTCAACGGGGGTGGGGGGGGGGGGGGGTACAAACGGTATATCGGTGCGGGATTACATGGGTAAAATACTGATTTTGACCCCACTACAAGTCTAATAGGCTTCCCAGGGGACTTAAAACTATTTGGGGGTATAGAGTAAGTTATGTAGAGTCGAGGGATATCTTTTTGAAAGCGGTAGTACCAAATTTGGATTTTTAGTAATTTTATTTCGTATTATAAGTGCCGGGCGAACGCAATTTGCATTACTCCGGTATAAACGATAGGCAATTGCGTTAACGTATGGCAAGCCATCAACACAATATTCCCTCTCTACGGTCACACTGCAACGAGTGGCCCCGTATTTCTTATTATCAAATTAATCTGATAACCGCTGGATTGTAATGCAATATCGTGGTGTTTTTCCACAGTGTTGTTGGTAACTGAAACAGAAGACAAAAAACAATTATATAAATTATTTGAATTTGTGAACTATAAAAAGTTTTTCTTACACTATGCTGCATGGCAGTTGTAATCACAAACTATACAAGCAAGTGATGGTGGTAAGCAAGTGCAATATAAACCCTACGATACCATTTAAATTCACATGCAAAGGTCATGGCATTTAAGTGTGAACATTGTCCTGCGGAATTCTGCAATCCATGGAGCTAATCAAGGCACAAAAAAGAGAAGGTAATAAATTAAAACTTAGATAATTTGATGTACTTGAAATATTATAATTTCTATTTTTTATTTTACAGCATAAAAATCAATGAACTGTGAAAACAGTTCGATGGATTATGGCTACAGGCGAAACCACCTTAATAAAAAAAACGCGCTTATTTGTAAGACCCCTTGGGTAGTGTGGAATTACACTTATATGTTGTACTCAATATATGAAGACTCAATCACATCCATCTGCAAGAATGATTCATACGTGTACGGAGGCTGCCATTTTGGAAAATATATGCTAACAGATAGGTAAATAAAAAAAAGTAGTATTTTATGGATAATGTTCCTGTATGTATTTTTTTATAGCTGAAATTTCATTTTAAAATTGTAATGTTGAACCAGAAAATGTTACTGTTGATGAAGGAGATTTTGAAGTTGATGTTTGAATATAATTTTGTAAATTTTGATTGTGATGATTTTTAATTAATTGAAAGTGGAAAAAAAATTTAAATTATTCAGTACATCGGTTCTTATTGATCTGAAATGAAAAAAAAAATAATTAAATTAGGTCTTAATAAAATAAATCTTTGCCATTAACTGAAGTATTTAACTATTTTATGCAAAATTATTTTATTATTTGAATTCATAAGGCTGAATTATTTAAGTTTACATTGTTTTAATACATAATATTATTATGTTATTCAACAATATACAATACGTTTTTGTTTTTATTATTTAAAACATGTTATAATTATTGATTTTTGAGTTCATAAATCTGAAGTTTAGGTATGTAATTATGTGTTACACTCATGCATCTAAAATACAATTAAACAATATAGGTACACTAGTATATCATCGTATTACCTATAGTCTATACTCTATAGGTTAAATGTGACTGTTTAAATATTTTTTTAACGATTAGGATAAATTTACATTTTATAAACTATTACTTTTATTTGTTTTTTACAGTATTTAATACATTTTTACAAAAAAGAATATTTTTTCATAAAAGAATATTTTTGCATATTAAAGAATATTTTGATGAAATTATAGAGCATAGAAACATCTTATTTCTAAGGTTTTAAGTGCATATAAATCCGGTCTCTACTTATGACTATAATGTTTTGCAAAATTGCACAACCATTTGCATAACCCTGATATCTGTTCATTGAATATAAAGTATTGATTAGTACTATGTGTTAATAATATTACAACACCGTAGGTGGTCTTCTACATGTACATTAGTCAGAATAGATGCAACAATATACTGATTTAGTATGATTTCACATATGAACCATGTTCAAGATTTCCTAACGAAAATGCGTATGGTGCGAAAGTGGTATGTGCCAAAAAAATTCTACCACAAGAACATTTGAAAACATTGGCCGGGCAACACTTCAAATTTCACTCTTGATTCTTTTGAAACAGCTGTTTAAAAAAATTAAATGTTATTGATATTAAGTAAATCACAATAATATGTATATTATATTAATTACAACTACTCTTACGGTCATACACAGTGCTGCACTAAGTTAATGTATTTGAGTTGCTGGCAAATTCGATAGCGTCCACCCTCCATGCTATCTACTATTTTATATCTGTGATATCAATTTCCTTTTGTACGGTATGTGAATGTGGCTACTGTTGTCTGTTCCCCAGCGATCGTAGCAGCTATTGTACTATATGTATTATAAAATTAATTATTTGTATTTGTATATGATTATAGTAATAATAATATAATAAGACAATAATAATAATAATATTTACAGATACTTACAAGATTCACAGATATACATAATTTAATCCAATTCATAGTGGTAGAGGGAGAGGAGAACAATACAATTAACTTTTTATTAAAATTATTATAATTATTTTTATTAATATAAATAATAAATATAAAATAATATTATATTATACTATTATTATACTATTATGATATTGTATACTATTATATATTTTGATTACTTATACTAAATAATAATTAATGTTTGCGGTTTTCCAAAGGGCGGAGTTCTATTAATCGAATAGGCATAGACACTTGGTGCTGTCCATTTCCAACTCCCTTACATATCATCTTATCGTACCTTATATTTAAATTTAAGTAGGACAATCCCTCCTATGTAATTAGTGCTTCCTTGCAGATTTGGGATTGTACCTTATTTATGCTAAACTATAATAACATCTTTATTTCTTAATACTAATTGTTTTACAAACATCATTGTTTAATCCTACACTATATTATATCCGGTACATATATGACGCACAAGTTCATTTCAATATCTAAACCTGTAGAATTATTTTGAATACATTACATTTTCATTACAGCAGTAAGTATGGATATCGAGCAGGATAAAGTCACACAGCCAACTAGTAAAGACTTACAGGATATAAACAAAAGTGACAATAGTGATGGTGAGAGTATTGATGATGATGATGATGATGATGAAAGTGATTCCAGAAATTTGAATACCAATACAGGTAATAACAATGCTCACTGTATATTTTATTTTTATGGAAGCATCATTTGGATTTTTTTCATTTCCAGTTAATGCATACCAATGTGACCGATGTCCCAGAAAGTTCAAATTTCAATCATTGCAATCACCTAGCAATCACCTGGTTGTTTGCAATCACCTAGCAATCGCCTAGCAATCACCTGTGTCCCGCAATCACCTGGTTGTTTGCAATCACCGATCAATCACCTGTGTCCTGTGCAATCACCTAGCAATCACCTGGTTGTTTGCAATCACCTAGCAATCACCGAGCAATCACCTATATCTCGCAATCACCTAGCAATCACCTGTGTCTCGCAATAGCCTAGCAATCACCTAGCAATCACCTGGTTGTTTGCAATCACCTAGCAATCACCGATGCAAATATATTATGAATTAATTAATTAAATACCGAATAGTTGTGCGATCGACTTGAAACCTGTACCATTAGATTACAGACGTTTCAGACTACTATACCTACTATTAGTAAAAATACTAAAAACCCTGGAGGCACCGAGTGGACGGCTGTAAGTTAGGCATCGGGCAGCGGTAATATTTGTGACCCCCCGTAAACCAAACTTCTCCGCCCAATGACTCTAACGGTATTCATTTCCGCAAAAATTTGAAAACTGAAAAGTATTCGGGGGATTGAGTTCTATACAATTGCAGTGTTCAAATACAGCGATTTGAGAGTCAAAGCACCCACCAATGCCGGGAGCAAACCACGAATCATCGACCTTAGACCTTATATAATAATTGAGCCATTTGTATAATGCGCCCGGCCTGTTATCGTGTTATGCAGTGACGACAAAAACGTGCCGACGCTGTGCGCAATAAAACAATGCCGTCGACCGTTACATCGCCTTCTTCGATATAATTTCCTCATTTTCGGCGGACCGTCAACGCGTACTTAACGAATGACAGACATAAAGATTTTTAATGCTGACTCCGTGTGCAACAACGTGATGTGTCAACAATAATTGAAAATGCGTATGTTATTGACATTTTATAGGACATCTATGCTCTGGTATCAATGAACGACAAAACGCAGCCATCGCCGCCGATGACCACCAACATAATAATTCACCTGGTGGCGCATCTAACAGTCGCCGGTACCGCAGCGCTACCTGTTGACTCAAGCGCGTAATATACGATAATTTAAAATAACCAACTACTGAATATTGTATATACATTTTTTACAAGTATAGAATGGGGCTCTCCAATAAAATACAGTATTCATATTAAAATTAAAAATATACAATATAATTGTAATCACGTTTCATTAGCATTCAGGTGTTATCAATGACTTACATGAATTTTACGATTATAATATTGTAAATATAGATACAATGAGATAGTTTTCTTTTAATTTCTATTTGAAAATTCAACATGAAAAACAGAAACCTTCATACCTATGTTTATATTTTGATATGATAGGCTTACCACTTGTAAGACGGAGGCAACAATTAATGACCGACTAAAGTCATCTTAAAATAATATTATTTGGTTCGGAGAGAGAGGCCGCCATCCACAACCTGGGCATAGCACGGCCGATACCCACGGATGCCGTGTACGTATGTGATATGGGTTTAGCAGAGGTGTATAGATGTATACGGGTTGAGCAAACGGGTTTCGCGGGTTGAGCCATCAGGTATAGGGTTGAGCCAGCAGGTTGAGGTTCCAGAAATCTCTTTTTTATCCTACTAATAAACTACATTAAAACTAATCCTGATACACTAGATACGCACGCAGTAGGTACATTTTATTTAATACAGCTATACCTACTATACCTAAACTAAATTGTAATAATAATTTCTTAAATAAAAACTGAATTTAAAGTTTTCGGAGAGCTTTTCCAAACAAAGAACAAAAAAAACAATAACTCTAGAGATAATAAATATTTATATTATTAATTATAGTATACCTACTCCTACAATACTCGAGTATCCTCAAAATATTACTCCTTCGTCGTATCAATAACGATTTACTTTGTACTATGGCTAAATTTAGATATAATTTTCCAAATAACTAATGATAGAAATAATATTAATATTATACATGTGTAGTATATAACAATAAGTCAATAAATGTATAGATTTATAATTTGTTGATATAAAATATCAATGTGTTTCGCGGTATCAAGATGATAATTAAAAATCGCGGGGCCCTGGTCATATGTCCCATTTGTCCTCCCCTAGCGCCGGCACTGAGTATAAATGTTTTATTTTTTTAATAGCATTGGTGTTTTAATATTAATTTTATTTATATATATCAGGACATAGTTTTGAAAATTGCGTCCGTGATAACACAATTCAAAGTAATCAATACGGAAGCATTATATAACCTACTTCTAAGCTATGACTGTCGCTTTAAAAACATAGACCATCTAAATAATATTATAACATCGAACATTGGCGCAATTCAACACAAAATTAACAATAATACACAAGTACATAACGATTATAACAAAAAATAATAATAATCATACACTAATTATAATAATACAATAATAATAATATTTACAGATTCTTAAAAGATTCAAAGACGTTAATAATATAATACAATTTATGGAAGAGGAGGAAGAGGAGGGGTTATTAGTTAAAGGGGATCAAAAGGTCATTAAATAAATTATTACAAAATTCGTGTCAAAAACCTTTGGATCAAAATTAGGGAAAAAAAAAATTTCGGACAAAATCAAAACAACCACAAAATTATGCTATGGCAAGACAGTACAAAATTATGCACATTTCCTCCTCAGTAAAAAAACATTTGCAAGAAAAAACCAAATAATGGGAGACACACCATTTTTGGATGATGAATTTTTCGATTTCTTCGAACCCAAACCCCCCTCAATCCATCAATGGCCACATCCCTTAAAAATATCATCACCGGAGGAATTGGATCTCGAATTACTTAATATTATTAATTATAATTTAAAGTATTCAGATGAAAAGTGAGTAAAAAGATTAATTGGTTATTTACAAATTGTAATTTATATATTTTTTTTTATTTTCTAGTGTATTATTTAATGAAATGATGAAAAACAAAATTTGGTTGTTGAAGTGTTCCTTAGTCATTGAATACATTCAAAAACTAAACAAAAGTACTGAAATAATATTATCATTACAAATCTTATTGTTATTTCATAAATAATTTTCAGGCTGTTGCTAATTCCAAGTTTTTTGCAATCGTTCCACACCGCCCTGAAATGGGGCCACAGCTTCTAGGCTGTCACTCAGATACTCTAAAATGTAGAAACAAACCGGTATTAATTATTTAGTTATTAAAATTATAGGAGTAATTAATATATAGAATATACCTAAGAAGCAGGAAAGTAGGCACAGACCTCCTCCATGGAGGAACGAGACGCTGGGCCGAGACTTGAGCACCCTCGGCCGTCGGAAGGCTAAACTCGGGAACGCCAACAACACGTCCGCACGACAGGCTATACGCGCCAAGTTTATAAGACTGAAAGCGGCCCATAAGAGACACTGTTTAAGGCTAGACTTCGTAACGGAAACAGGGAATAGCGAACTCAGTCTTCAAATGGCTAAAAACTGGTGGTAGTAGACCCTTTGAGAGCCTTCCGACGGCCGTTCTTAGGGAAACAGGGAAAAGACTGATGGATACCGTGGTTTCCAGCGACAGTTATGAAAACGAGAGTCCCGAGCAAGTTCCGGCCAGGACAGAGACGGGAGTGATGGTCGGCTCCTTCAGTAAATGGTCAGATGACCCCCGACACATCGAACCCTGTGACATCATGGAGGTCAAAAGGGCCATATGGCGGATGGCACCTAAAAAGTCCCCAAGTGTGAACGGTATAACGACCAAAGTCCTAAGGCAGTGTTGGCCGGTGCTCGCGGAAAACATAACACATGCGTTTAACACATGACTGCCTTCGGGTGAAATAGTTCCAAATGGCACATGGAAGACGGCCAGACTTGTCGTGACTAAGAAATCACCGGATAAAGACGCATCCGGGGCCAAATCATACCGTCCAATAAGCCTTCTACTCATGCTATCCAAAGCGCTAGAACACGTGATAGTAGAGAGAATCAGACGCGACACTGATGCGCACATGTCAAAAAGACGGTTCGGATTCACAAAGAACCTCTCGACGATTGACGCAATCCAACACCTGCTCAACTGGTCTAAGGCCAGATCGGAAAAATACGTCCATGCAGTCTTCCTGGATATCTCGGGCGCGTTCGACTGCCTTTGGTGGCCACAACTGGTAAAAGACATGTAAGACGCCGGCTGCGGCAGCGGTCTCATTGAGCTCACAAAAAGTTACCTCGACGGTCGCCAGTAGGAAATGAAAATTGGCGACCGAGTCATACGAAAAACCCTTACCAAGGGGTGCCCGCGAGGCCCTGACCTTTGGAAATACGCTGAAAATCCAGTCCTGTCAGATGTGCTGCCTATAGGTACTGAACTCGTCGCGTACGCAGATGATCTGGCGCTGCTAATCTCGGGCAAAAATAGAGCCGAACTGACTATGAGGGCAATCACACTTCTCGAGAGAGCGTCGCTATGGGCGAGCCAGCGTAAACTAACCTTTTCCGCAGCCAAGTCGCAAACGTTGTGGTTCAAAGGGTCTCTCTCTAAACCACTTGTCCTCCGTCTCGGAGCCGCTAGAATAAAACCGACCGAGTCCGCGAAATACCTAGGTGTTACGTTCGACGAAGGCTCGAAATTCAGCGACCACCTGACGGATAAAGCGAACAGCACAAGGGCCCTGTTTGGCCGACTGCACGGTGTCGCAAAAACTAGCTGGGGACCAAGGCAGGGAGCACCGCTCCAGATCTACAAATCAGTATTTATACCGCCAATGTGTAATGGGGCCTCGTTGTGGGCCCAGGACTGTATGTCCTTGGCACATCATCGAGGCAGAGCGGACTCGGCCCAAAGACTACCGTTGCGAGCCATAACAGGAGCATACATCACCACGTCCACTGTGGCGCTGCAAGTGCTGGCTGGAGTACCCCCCGTAGACCTGAAATTTAAGGAGTTGGCTATGGTCGAAAGGGACAGGGTCTCGTTGAGGAATGGTGCTTTGACGGCTGTAGAGGCCTGCAATAATCTGACGCAACGTACAAATGAAACCATTGACCTTTGGCAGCAACGATGGGTCGCTATTGACAAGGGAAGGTGGACTGTCGCCTGGTTCCCGAGCGTCCGCCTTCGGCTGGAGCGCTTGTGGTGTGTCACGGACTACTACACGTCGCAACTGATGTCAGGCCACGGGAACTTTAACAGCAAACTCCACTGTTTCAACCTAAGAGGCGATGCAGCTTGACGCTGCGGGTCACCTAACCAGACCGTCGAGCATCTGCTGTTTGAATGGACTGTCGCCGACAGGGAAGGAGAAAATCTTGAGACCGTGGTGTGAGCGGCCAGAGCGGACTGGCTGTATGGTTCCGAATTCATGACCAGATCCGATGTCTTGTTCCGGGCGGTCAAACAGTTTGCACGCGCAACACTGAACCGCACCGATGAAGGATGAGCCCGGTAGACATGACTCGGCGTTAACGTAAGATGCCGACACGGGGCCCTGGTAAACAGTGAAAGCCAGGCGTCAAGGGGAAGAGGGATACCCTTCTAATCCGCACGGGAACAACTCATCCTAGTGAGACATCAGCGACGTGAAAAAGTACAGCGACAAACCGGCATGGGATATCAAGCGATGGATATAACTCAAGGGTCGGGCCAAAGCAACCACGGAAGGGCACCTCTAATCACCTTATCCGCGGACCTCCGACCACACAATTATGTTAAAAAATATTTATAAGTAGAATATGTAATTTTATTATTACAGGAAAAGTAAAGGAAGGCGTCCAGTCCATTTTGATACGTTCGCCGGTATCCCGAATCACGAGGTATCCCCCCGTCCCAATTCTCAAAGCCAGCGCATCTGCGAACCGACTAACCAGGTGATATGGTGGGAACTCGGTGCACTGGTCGCGTGCTGTTTGAAAAAGACCACTAAGCTTATGGACACGATGGCACAGAGTAAAGACGCGCCGCCGGGTTGCGGCCCGGAAGGTGGGAATTCGGATTGCGGGGTCCCCCACCAGCGTGTATAAGACTTAGTTCTTTAGTGGCGGAGCTGAGCGGTCCGTCGACAGACAACCCACTTTCTGGCCGAGACGCTGGTATCACTTCGGTCGGTGCCGCCGTGTCGACCTCACCATCTCGTTCGAAGAACAGGTGGTGGAGAAAAGGGCGGAGGTTCGACCCTGGTATATAGGTCACTTGGTTTTCGAAAGTGATAACGGGGCTCGAACTGAGAGCGATGAAGCCCAAGGAACGGCCATGTCGGTCGACTGCATAATTAACACGGACATTAGCAGACTTGCAGCCCAAGAGAAAGACGAGATGCTAATGAAAGTAGTTCGGATAAACGCGGCAAGGTCTAAGGCCGTAATGTATGAAATTTAACAACTATTGGTCAGCAAGACCATTGATATCTGTTTGATACAAGAACCCGCAACCGATGGTAAATGAGTCTACCTGCTGGACAGGCGCCCCTTCAAGGTGATAGCGAGCGGCAGCGAACCCAGGTCCGCTGTCGTTAAAGTAAACAGAGCCATAAGCGTCCTGGGTCATAGACAGTTGAGTACCTCGCATAATGCCGTGGCCACGATTTCCAGGAACGACGTTCAGCTTACGCTGATCTCTTCCTACTTTCAGTTCTCAGAACCCACCCAGGGGTGCGTCGACGCCCTGGACTCCATTTTGGATGGACTGAGCAGCGACGTACTCGTGGGTGCTGACGCGAACGCCAGGTCGACGGTATGGCATAACAACAGGTCAGACAGTCAAGGTGAAATTTAGGTAGACTTTATAAGCCAGAGAAATCTAAGAGTCCACAACCAGTCGGGTACACCGACGTTCAGAAACCGCGGGTCGGCGGGCTTGGACGTGACTCAGTCGTCAAACAACGTCACCCGTGTGAATCATTTTGTGCCTAGCCAGATGGTGCTTAATTTTAAAGGTTATTTGGCAGATTTCATTTTGAAACAGTCTTATAACCGGTGTGTAATATCAACCTTAGTCGCGGGGCTTAAAAAGATGAACAACAAAAGAAAAAAATAAAAAATTACAACGGTATGGTTTTTCGCCGGTATGTAATCTTCAAATGTCTGAATAAATGGTGTAAGAGTTTGAATTTAGATTTTCAGACCTTTCATTAAAACCGGCTCAAAACTGCGCCAGCCACGGCTTAAAAAACTCGTAAACAGCTGTTGGCCAAGAGTCATTCGATCCTAAGCCCGGGTTGAGGACCTCGTACTACGGGAAAAGCCGTTTTCGAAACACCCGTGGCGCGGGGAGGGAATCCGGTCCGTATTACGGAACCCGACGCTGATTCGACACCCCTATAGTGTTCGGCGGTCTCGTCCGGAATAAACAAATAGAAACGCCGGAGGGTCCGGCAAGAGTTCTCATTTCTCTGAAGCATAGCGCCATGTCTGATCTCTAATTATTTTCGAACAATATATCCATTTATCATATGGAATACATAGGAAAAAATCCAGTCAAAATCGAACCAATGATTATTGAGTTTAAATTATACAAAAAAATGCGCTTACAGCTCAATATATTAGTATACACTACTTCCGAGAGGCCGTTTTTTAAATATTGTAAATTGTAATAAATGTTTAATTGTGAAACTCGTACAGCGTATTTTAAGCGAAGAGACAGTCTCACTAGAAATAAGAAAAAACGTGCAGGCGTATATTTTTCATGCATCATGACGTGTAATTCAACGTTCAGTTACAGATCTGATCGTACTTGTCATAATATGAAAAACGTAGGTATCTACATGGTATGTATAAATAATATTTAATTATTTTAGAAAGGAATCGTTCGTGCATATGGTATTATTGAAATAGCACCTCAATTGTACACCACCTAATGATGACCAGGCCAGACCTTCAATCCAATATGTTAAACCTTCGAATGCGGTATCTTATATCAGTAAGACCGCGATGGAGGCAATTGAAAGTCATCCGGATTCTACAGGAGATTAGTTTTTTTTTTTCAACTCTTACATTTTCTTAACTTCACTATTCAAAAAATCACAATTATAAACAGTCTACCATTTCGATATCATATTACACATTATCATTTATCAGCCAAGACAATATCATTGTAATTTATGTATTATTTAAATATTGAATTAACACTGCCCACGCCGCCGTCGATAAACGATCGGCGGCCTGTTATCGTGTTATGCAGTGACGACAAAAACGTGCCGACGCTGTGCGCAATAAAACAATGCCGTCGACCGTTACATCGCCTTCTTCGATATAATTTCCTCATTTTCGGCGGACCGTCAACGCGTACTTAACGAATGACAGACATAAAGATTTTTAATGCTGACTCCGTGTGCAACAACGTGATGTGTCAACAATAATTGAAAATGCGTATGTTATTGACATTTTATAGGACATCTATGCTCTGGTATCAATGAACGACAAAACGCAGCCATCGCCGCCGATGACCACCAACATAATAATTCACCTGGTGGCGCATCTAACAGTCGCCGGTACCGCAGCGCTACCTGTTGACTCAAGCGCGTAATATACGATAATTTAAAATAACCAACTACTGAATATTGTATATACATTTTTTACAAGTATAGAATGGGGCTCTCCAATAAAATACAGTATTCATATTAAAATTAAAAATATACAATATAATTGTAATCACGTTTCATTAGCATTCAGGTGTTATCAATGACTTACATGAATTTTACGATTATAATATTGTAAATATAGATACAATGAGATAGTTTTCTTTTAATTTCTATTTGAAAATTCAACATGAAAAACAGAAACCTTCATACCTATGTTTATATTTTGATATGATAGGCTTACCACTTGTAAGACGGAGGCAACAATTAATGACCGACTAAAGTCATCTTAAAATAATATTATTTGGTTCGGAGAGAGAGGCCGCCATCCACAACCTGGGCATAGCACGGCCGATACCCACGGATGCCGTGTACGTATGTGATATGGGTTTAGCAGAGGTGTATAGATGTATACGGGTTGAGCAAACGGGTTTCGCGGGTTGAGCCATCAGGTATAGGGTTGAGCCAGCAGGTTGAGGTTCCAGAAATCTCTTTTTTATCCTACTAATAAACTACATTAAAACTAATCCTGATACACTAGATACGCACGCAGTAGGTACATTTTATTTAATACAGCTATACCTACTATACCTAAACTAAATTGTAATAATAATTTCTTAAATAAAAACTGAATTTAAAGTTTTCGGAGAGCTTTTCCAAACAAAGAACAAAAAAAACAATAACTCTAGAGATAATAAATATTTATATTATTAATTATAGTATACCTACTCCTACAATACTCGAGTATCCTCAAAATATTACTCCTTCGTCGTATCAATAACGATTTACTTTGTACTATGGCTAAATTTAGATATAATTTTCCAAATAACTAATGATAGAAATAATATTAATATTATACATGTGTAGTATATAACAATAAGTCAATAAATGTATAGATTTATAATTTGTTGATATAAAATATCAATGTGTTTCGCGGTATCAAGATGATAATTAAAAATCGCGGGGCCCTGGTCATATGTCCCATTTGTCCTCCCCTAGCGCCGGCACTGAGTATAAATGTTTTATTTTTTTAATAGCATTGGTGTTTTAATATTAATTTTATTTATATATATCAGGACATAGTTTTGAAAATTGCGTCCGTGATAACACAATTCAAAGTAATCAATACGGAAGCATTATATAACCTACTTCTAAGCTATGACTGTCGCTTTAAAAACATAGACCATCTAAATAATATTATAACATCGAACATTGGCGCAATTCAACACAAAATTAACAATAATACACAAGTACATAACGATTATAACAAAAAATAATAATAATCATACACTAATTATAATAATACAATAATAATAATATTTACAGATTCTTAAAAGATTCAAAGACGTTAATAATATAATACAATTTATGGAAGAGGAGGAAGAGGAGGGGTTATTAGTTAAAGGGGATCAAAAGGTCATTAAATAAATTATTACAAAATTCGTGTCAAAAACCTTTGGATCAAAATTAGGGAAAAAAAAAATTTCGGACAAAATCAAAACAACCACAAAATTATGCTATGGCAAGACAGTACAAAATTATGCACATTTCCTCCTCAGTAAAAAAACATTTGCAAGAAAAAACCAAATAATGGGAGACACACCATTTTTGGATGATGAATTTTTCGATTTCTTCGAACCCAAACCCCCCTCAATCCATCAATGGCCACATCCCTTAAAAATATCATCACCGGAGGAATTGGATCTCGAATTACTTAATATTATTAATTATAATTTAAAGTATTCAGATGAAAAGTGAGTAAAAAGATTAATTGGTTATTTACAAATTGTAATTTATATATTTTTTTTTATTTTCTAGTGTATTATTTAATGAAATGATGAAAAACAAAATTTGGTTGTTGAAGTGTTCCTTAGTCATTGAATACATTCAAAAACTAAACAAAAGTACTGAAATAATATTATCATTACAAATCTTATTGTTATTTCATAAATAATTTTCAGGCTGTTGCTAATTCCAAGTTTTTTGCAATCGTTCCACACCGCCCTGAAATGGGGCCACAGCTTCTAGGCTGTCACTCAGATACTCTAAAATGTAGAAACAAACCGGTATTAATTATTTAGTTATTAAAATTATAGGAGTAATTAATATATAGAATATACCTAAGAAGCAGGAAAGTAGGCACAGACCTCCTCCATGGAGGAACGAGACGCTGGGCCGAGACTTGAGCACCCTCGGCCGTCGGAAGGCTAAACTCGGGAACGCCAACAACACGTCCGCACGACAGGCTATACGCGCCAAGTTTATAAGACTGAAAGCGGCCCATAAGAGACACTGTTTAAGGCTAGACTTCGTAACGGAAACAGGGAATAGCGAACTCAGTCTTCAAATGGCTAAAAACTGGTGGTAGTAGACCCTTTGAGAGCCTTCCGACGGCCGTTCTTAGGGAAACAGGGAAAAGACTGATGGATACCGTGGTTTCCAGCGACAGTTATGAAAACGAGAGTCCCGAGCAAGTTCCGGCCAGGACAGAGACGGGAGTGATGGTCGGCTCCTTCAGTAAATGGTCAGATGACCCCCGACACATCGAACCCTGTGACATCATGGAGGTCAAAAGGGCCATATGGCGGATGGCACCTAAAAAGTCCCCAAGTGTGAACGGTATAACGACCAAAGTCCTAAGGCAGTGTTGGCCGGTGCTCGCGGAAAACATAACACATGCGTTTAACACATGACTGCCTTCGGGTGAAATAGTTCCAAATGGCACATGGAAGACGGCCAGACTTGTCGTGACTAAGAAATCACCGGATAAAGACGCATCCGGGGCCAAATCATACCGTCCAATAAGCCTTCTACTCATGCTATCCAAAGCGCTAGAACACGTGATAGTAGAGAGAATCAGACGCGACACTGATGCGCACATGTCAAAAAGACGGTTCGGATTCACAAAGAACCTCTCGACGATTGACGCAATCCAACACCTGCTCAACTGGTCTAAGGCCAGATCGGAAAAATACGTCCATGCAGTCTTCCTGGATATCTCGGGCGCGTTCGACTGCCTTTGGTGGCCACAACTGGTAAAAGACATGTAAGACGCCGGCTGCGGCAGCGGTCTCATTGAGCTCACAAAAAGTTACCTCGACGGTCGCCAGTAGGAAATGAAAATTGGCGACCGAGTCATACGAAAAACCCTTACCAAGGGGTGCCCGCGAGGCCCTGACCTTTGGAAATACGCTGAAAATCCAGTCCTGTCAGATGTGCTGCCTATAGGTACTGAACTCGTCGCGTACGCAGATGATCTGGCGCTGCTAATCTCGGGCAAAAATAGAGCCGAACTGACTATGAGGGCAATCACACTTCTCGAGAGAGCGTCGCTATGGGCGAGCCAGCGTAATGTATAAAATTGAACAACTATTGGTCAGCAAGACCATTGATATCTGTTTGATACAAGAACCCGCAACCGATGGTAAATGAGTCTACCTGCTGGACAGGCGCACCTTCAAGGTGATAGCGAGCGGCAGCGAACCCAGGTCCGCTGTCGTTAAAGTAAACAGAGCCATAAGCGTCCTGGGTCATAGACAGTTGAGTACCTCGCATAATGCCGTGGCCACGATTTCCAGGATACCAAAATATCGTAATTCGCAAAGAACTACTTTTCAGTATAACGCTGTAAGAAAATTATATCTCAGGCCAGCTTCTTGAAATTATTTTTTTCTGATAGACCAGAACACATACAACAATTTTTTATATCACATGTTATACGTTATTACATTTAAATCGATGAAAATAATATGATATATATAAAAATATGTATTATTTTATTATATATTATATATTAATATGTATGTGTTCTGATCTATCAGAAAAAAATAATTTGAAAGAACTGGCCTGAGATTATAATTTTCTTACAGCGTTATACTGAAAAGTAATTCATGGCAAAAAAACGTTATTTTGGTCCAAATCCTATTTTTTTCTTGGTTATTAATTTTTTTCATCGATTTAAATGTAATAACGTATAACATGTGATATAAAAAATTGTTGTATGTGTTCTGGTCTATCAGAAAAAAATAATTTCAAGAAGCTGGCCTGAGATATAATTTTCTTACAGCGTTATACTGAAAAGTAGTTCTTTGCGAATTACGATATTTTGGTACATATCCTAATTTTTTCTTGGTTATTAATTTTTTTCATCGATTTAAATGTAATAACGTATAACATGTTATATAAAAAATTGTTGTATGTGTTCTGATCTATCAGAAAAAAATAATTTCAAGGAGCTGGCCTGAGATATAATTTTCTTACAGCGTTATACTGAAAAGTAATTCATGGCAAAAAAACGTTATTTTGGTCCAAATCCTATTTTTTTCTAGGTTATTAATTTTTTTCATCAATTTAAATGTAATAACGTATAACATGTTATATAAAAAATTGTTGTATGTGTTCTGATCTATCAGAAAAAAATAGTTTCAAGGAGCTGGCCTGAGATATAATTTTCTTACAGCGTTATACTGAAAAGTAATTCATGGCAAAAAAACGTTATTTTGGTCCAAATCCTATTTTTTTCTTGGTTATTAATTTTTTTCATCGATTTAAATGTAATAACGTATAACATGTGATATAAAAAATTGTTGTATGTGTTCTGGTCTATCAGAAAAAAATAATTTCAAGAAGCTGGCCTGAGATATAATTTTCTTACAGCGTTATACTGAAAAGTAGTTCTTTGCGAATTACGATATTTTGGTACATATCCTAATTTTTTCTTGGTTATTAATTTTTTTCATCGATTTAAATGTAATAACGTATAACATGTTATATAAAAAATTGTTGTATGTGTTCTGATCTATCAGAAAAAAATAATTTCAAGGAGCTGGCCTGAGATATAATTTTCTTACAGCGTTATACTGAAAAGTAATTCATGGCAAAAAAACGTTATTTTGGTCCAAATCCTATTTTTTTCTTGGTTATTAATTTTTTTCATCAATTTAAATGTAATAACGTATAACATGTTATATAAAAAATTGTTGTATGTGTTCTGGTCTATCAGAAAAAAATAATTTCAAAGAGCTGGACTTAGATATAATTTTCTTTCAGCCTTATACTGAAAAGTAGTTCTTTGCGAATTACGATATTTTGGTACAAATCCTATTTTTTTCTTTGTTATTATTTTTTTTTATCGATTTAAATGTAATAACTTACAACATGTTATATAAAAAATTGTTGTATGTGTTCTGATCTTTCAGAAAAAAATAATTTCAAGAAGCTGGCCTGAGATATAATTTTCTTACAGCGTTATACTGAAAAGTAGTTCTTTGCGAATTACGATATTTTGGTACATATCCTAATTTTTTCTTGGTTATTAATTTTTTTCATCGATTTAAATGTAATAACGTATAACATGTTATATAAAAAATTGTTGTATGTGTTCTGATCTATCAGAAAAAAATAATTTCAAGGAGCTGGCCTGAGATATAATTTTCTTTCAGCCTTATACTGAAAAGTAGTTCTTTGCGAATTACGATATTTTGGTACAAATCCTATTTTTTTCTTTGTTATTATTTTTTTTTATCGATTTAAATGTAATAACTTACAACATGTTATATAAAAAATTGTTGTATGTGTTCTGATCTTTCAGAAAAAAATAATTTCAAGAAGCTGGCCTGAGATATAATTTTCTTACAGCGTTATACTGAAAAGTAGTTCTTTGCGAATTACGATATTTTGGTACATATCCTAATTTTTTCTTGGTTATTAATTTTTTTCATCGATTTAAATGTAATAACGTATAACATGTTATATAAAAAATTGTTGTATGTGTTCTGATCTATCAGAAAAAAATAATTTCAAGGAGCTGGCCTGAGATATAATTTTCTTACAGCGTTATACTGAAAAGTAATTCATGGCAAAAAAACGATATTTTGGTACATATCCTATTTTTTTCTTAGTTATTAATTTTTTTTATCGATTTAAATGTAATAACGTACAACATGTTATATAAAAAATTGTTGTATGTGTTCTGATCTATCAGAAAAAAATAATTTGAAAGAACTGGCCTGAGATATAATTTTCTTACAGCGTTATACTGAAAAGTAATTCATGGCAAAAAAACGTTATTTTGGTCCAAATCCTATTTTTTTCTTGGTTATTAATTTTTTTCATCGATTTAAATGTAATAACGTATAACATGTGATATAAAAAATTGTTGTATGTGTTCTGATCTATCAGAAAAAAATAGTTTCAAGGAGCTGGCCTGAGATATAATTTTCTTACAGCGTTATACTGAAAAGTAATTCATGGCAAAAAAACGTTATTTTGGTCCAAATCCTATTTTTTTCTTGGTTATTAATTTTTTTCATCGATTTAAATGTAATAACGTATAACATGTGATATAAAAAATTGTTGTATGTGTTCTGGTCTATCAGAAAAAAATAATTTCAAGAAGCTGGCCTGAGATATAATTTTCTTACAGCGTTATACTGAAAAGTAGTTCTTTGCGAATTACGATATTTTGGTACATATCCTAATTTTTTCTTGGTTATTAATTTTTTTCATCGATTTAAATGTAATAACGTATAACATGTTATATAAAAAATTGTTGTATGTGTTCTGATCTATCAGAAAAAAATAATTTCAAGGAGCTGGCCTGAGATATAATTTTCTTACAGCGTTATACTGAAAAGTAATTCATGGCAAAAAAACGTTATTTTGGTCCAAATCCTATTTTTTTCTTGGTTATTAATTTTTTTCATCAATTTAAATGTAATAACGTATAACATGTTATATAAAAAATTGTTGTATGTGTTCTGATCTATCAGAAAAAAATAGTTTCAAGGAGCTGGCCTGAGATATAATTTTCTTACAGCGTTATACTGAAAAGTAGTTCTTTGCGAATTACGATATTTTGGTACATATCCTAATTTTTTCTTGGTTATTAATTTTTTTCATCGATTTAAATGTAATAACGTATAACATGTTATATAAAAAATTGTTGTATGTGTTCTGATCTATCAGAAAAAAATAATTTCAAGGAGCTGGCCTGAGATATAATTTTCTTTCAGCCTTATACTGAAAAGTAGTTCTTTGCGAATTACGATATTTTGGTACAAATCCTATTTTTTTCTTTGTTATTATTTTTTTTTATCGATTTAAATGTAATAACTTACAACATGTTATATAAAAAATTGTTGTATGTGTTCTGATCTTTCAGAAAAAAATAATTTCAAGAAGCTGGCCTGAGATATAATTTTCTTACAGCGTTATACTGAAAAGTAGTTCTTTGCGAATTACGATATTTTGGTACATATCCTAATTTTTTCTTGGTTATTAATTTTTTTCATCGATTTAAATGTAATAACGTATAACATGTTATATAAAAAATTGTTGTATGTGTTCTGATCTATCAGAAAAAAATAATTTCAAGGAGCTGGCCTGAGATATAATTTTCTTACAGCGTTATACTGAAAAGTAATTCATGGCAAAAAAAACGATATTTTGGTACATATCCTATTTTTTTCTTAGTTATTAATTTTTTTTATCGATTTAAATGTAATAACGTACAACATGTTATATAAAAAATTGTTGTATGTGTTCTGATCTATCAGAAAAAAATAATTTGAAAGAACTGGCCTGAGATATAATTTTCTTACAGCGTTATACTGAAAAGTAATTCATGGCAAAAAAACGTTATTTTGGTCCAAATCCTATTTTTTTCTTGGTTATTAATTTTTTTCATCGATTTAAATGTAATAACGTATAACATGTGATATAAAAAATTGTTGTATGTGTTCTGATCTATCAGAAAAAAATAGTTTCAAGGAGCTGGCCTGAGATATAATTTTCTTACAGCGTTATACTGAAAAGTAATTCATGGCAAAAAAACGTTATTTTGGTCCAAATCCTATTTTTTTCTTGGTTATTAATTTTTTTCATCGATTTAAATGTAATAACGTATAACATGTGATATAAAAAATTGTTGTATGTGTTCTGGTCTATCAGAAAAAAATAATTTCAAGAAGCTGGCCTGAGATATAATTTTCTTACAGCGTTATACTGAAAAGTAGTTCTTTGCGAATTACGATATTTTGGTACATATCCTAATTTTTTCTTGGTTATTAATTTTTTTCATCGATTTAAATGTAATAACGTATAACATGTTATATAAAAAATTGTTGTATGTGTTCTGATCTATCAGAAAAAAATAATTTCAAGGAGCTGGCCTGAGATATAATTTTCTTACAGCGTTATACTGAAAAGTAATTCATGGCAAAAAAACGTTATTTTGGTCCAAATCCTATTTTTTTCTTGGTTATTAATTTTTTTCATCGATTTAAATGTAATAACGTATAACATGTTATATAAAAAATTGTTGTATGTGTTCTGATCTATCAGAAAAAAATAGTTTCAAGGAGCTGGCCTGAGATATAATTTTCTTACAGCGTTATACTGAAAAGTAGTTCTTTGCGAATTAAGATATTTTGGTACATATCCTAATTTTTTCTTGGTTATTAATTTTTTTCATCGATTTAAATGTAATAACGTATAACATGTTATATAAAAAATTGTTGTATGTGTTCTGATCTATCAGAAAAAAATAATTTCAAGGAGCTGGCCTGAGATATAATTTTCTTACAGCGTTATACTGAAAAGTAATTCATGGCAAAAAAACGTTATTTTGGTCCAAATCCTATTTTTTTCTTGGTTATTAATTTTTTTCATCAATTTAAATGTAATAACGTATAACATGTTATATAAAAAATTGTTGTATGTGTTCTGGTCTATCAGAAAAAAATAATTTCAAAGAGCTGGACTTAGATATAATTTTCTTTCAGCCTTATACTGAAAAATAGTTCTTTGCGAATTACGATATTTTGGTACAAATCCTATTTTTTTCTTGGTTATTAATTTTTTTCATCGATTTAAATGTAATAACGTATAACATGTGATATAAAAAATTGTTGTATGTGTTCTGGTCTATCAGAAAAAAATAATTTCAAGAAGCTGGCCTGAGATATAATTTTCTTACAGCGTTATACTGAAAAGTAGTTCTTTGCGAATTACGATATTTTGGTACATATCCTAATTTTTTCTTGGTTATTAATTTTTTTCATCGATTTAAATGTAATAACGTATAACATGTTATATAAAAAATTGTTGTATGTGTTCTGATCTATCAGAAAAAAATAATTTCAAGGAGCTGGCCTGAGATATAATTTTCTTACAGCGTTATACTGAAAAGTAATTCATGGCAAAAAAACGTTATTTTGGTCCAAATCCTATTTTTTTCTTGGTTATTATATTTTTCATCAATTTAAATGTAATAACGTATAACATGTTATCAAATTATGTTCATCAAGTTATGTTATAACAAATTATCCCGTAAAAAAGTCGTAATATTTCGAAAACCTAATTCCTTCAATTTAAGTCGTTTCGTAATGAAGTCTTCAAGGATCGAAGCAGAAGCGTCCCTAGATCATTTTCAAGTTTTTAAAATTTCATAAACTCAAATATTAAGGGGGTAAGTGTTGAGGGCAAAATTTGAATTTTCAAAAACCTATCGAAAGTATATCGCCGTTTATCAGAAAATCTTCGATATTCGCCAAATTGAGCTGAAAGTTTTTGCAGTTGACGGCAAGTTTTCTACTCTCCGTGGTCTGCTAATTTGAATAATTGTAAAAAAATCGGTTGACTTTTTATCGCTTATCCCGTGAGAACAAAGTATCCCGTAAAAAAGTCGTAATATTTCGAAAACCTAATTCCTTCAATTTAAGTCGTTTCGTAATGAAGTCTTCAAGGATCGAAGCAGAAGCGTCCTTAGATCATTTTCAAGTTTTTAAAAGTTCATAAACTCAAATATTAAGGGGGTAAGTGTTGAGGGCAAAATTTGAATATTCAAAAACCTATCGAAAGTATATACGCGTACGCCGTTTATCAGAAAATCTTCGATATTCGCCAAATTGAGCTGAAAATTTTGCAGTTGACGGCAAGTTTTCTACTCTCCGTGGTCTGCTAATTTGAATAATTGTAAAAAAATCGGTTGACTTTTTATCGCTTATCCCGTGAGAACAAATTATCCCGTAAAAAAGTCGTAATATTTCGAAAACCTAATTCCTTCAATTTAAGTCGTTTCGTAATGAAGTCTTCAAGGATCGAAGCAGAAGCGTCCCTAGATCATTTTCAAGTTTTTAAAATTTCATAAACTCAAATATTAAGGGGGTAAGTGTTGAGGGCAAAATTTGAATTTTCAAAAACCTATCGAAAGTATATACGCGTACGCCGTTTATCAGAAAATCTTCGATATTCGCCAAATTGAGCTGAAAGTTTTTGCAGTTGACGGCAAGTTTTCTACTCTCCGTGGTCTGCTAATTTGAATAATTGTAAAAAAATCGGTTGACTTTTTATCGCTTATCCCGTGAGAACAAATTATCCCGTAAAAAAGTCGTAATATTTCGAAAACCTAATTCCTTCAATTTAAGTCGTTTCGTAATGAAGTCTTCAAGGATCGAAGCAGAAGCGTCCTTAGATCATTTTCAAGTTTTCAAAAGTTCATAAACTCAAATATTAAGGGGGTAAGTGTTGAGGGCAAAATTTGAATTTTCAAAAACCTATCGAAAGTATATACTTAAACAAAAATCTATGAAAACCTATTTTCTTTAATATTGAACATATCGACTTGATTTTTTTTTTTAAATGTTCAGAATGGTATCCTCAGTCATATTTTACTGTTGGAAAATTTCCATCAACCCTAAGACCGAAAAATGGTGTGCAAATTACGATATTTTGGTTGGTCATAAAAAATATTTTTTCGTAATAATTAAAAAAATAAAATAAATATAGTACAATGACAAAAATCATATGTATTTATTCGTCATAAAATGGTCTATCAGAAAAATATAATTTCATATAAAGTTTGGGTAAAAATTAAAGGATAAATAGGCTTATGTTCAAAAAAGAAACCACTGTAATTACGATATTTTGGATTATCACAATATACATTTTTTGGAAGTAATTTAGGAAAAAACTATCTATTTTACTATGACAAAAGTTATATTTTCTTAACCGTCATGACCTGGTCTATAAGAAAAATACAACTTGATAAAGTTTAGGTAAGAAATAAAAGTTTTATAGGCTTATGTTCAATACCAAAATAACCCGCTAAATCGATGAAAATATGCCAAATATTTATGTTCAAAATGTGATTTCTGCGAAAATATTTGAAGTTAAGGTAAGTTTAGTAGATATAAAGATTCAGCGTGATATAATCTATCAGAAAAATATAAATTTATATAGTTTAGTTGAGAAATACAGTTTTTTATTCTACATTTGGTGCGCAGAGTTAAAAAACAACGTATTCACAGCTATACGTAAACAGCCTGGACTTAAACAAAAATCTATGAAAACCTATTTTCTTTAATATTGAACATATCGACTTGATTTTTTTTTTTAAATGTTCAGAATGGTATCCTCAGTCATATTTTACTGTTGGAAAATTTCCATCAACCCTAAGACCGAAAAATGGTGTGCAAATTACGATATTTTGGTTGGTCATAAAAAATATTTTTTCGTAATAATTAAAAAAATAAAATAAATATAGTACAATGACAAAAATCATATGTATTTATTCGTCATAAAATGGTCTATCAGAAAAATATAATTTCATATAAAGTTTGGGTAAAAATTAAAGGATAAATAGGCTTATGTTCAAAAAAGAAACCACTGTAATCACGATATTTTGGATTATCACAATATACATTTTTTGGAAGTAATTTAGGAAAAAACTATCTATTTTACTATGACAAAAGTTATATTTTCTTAACCGTCATGACCTGGTCTATAAGAAAAATACAACTTGATAAAGTTTAGGTAAGAAATAAAAGTTTTATAGGCTTATGTTCAATACCAAAATAACCCGCTAAATCGATGAAAATATGCCAAATATTTATGTTCAAAATGTGATTTCTGCGAAAATATTTGAAGTTAAGGTAAGTTTAGTAGATATAAAGATTCAGCGTGATATAATCTATCAGAAAAATATAAATTTATATAGTTTAGTTGAGAAATACAGTTTTTTATTCTACATTTGGTGCGCAGAGTTAAAAAACAACGTATTCACAGCTATACGTAAACAGCCTGGACTTAAACAAAAATCTATGAAAACCTATTTTCTTTAATATTGAACATATCGACTTGATTTTTTTTTTTAAATGTTCAGAATGGTATCCTCAGTCATATTTTACTGTTGGAAAATTTCCATCAACCCTAAGACCGAAAAATGGTGTGCAAATTGAAGGGTCCGGTGCAATAACAAGGTATCTCCACTTTTTTTCGAAATGCATGTTTTAACATATTCTAATAGTGGAAAAATTTGTCTACATTTCGGTGCAATAACGATATATCTCCGACTATTAGATACGCTAATATCATACAAAAGGAGATATCTGGTTTTAAATGTTCTGCGCAAGAACCAGGTATCTCCGGAGATACCTTGTTTATGCTCCGAAAGCTGTCAACACTGTCATTACACATTTACCCATGACAAAGTAACATTTTATCATGCATTTACCCACCAGCAAGACATTGATATTATTTTGCAGTTGTAGTATATTCTATATCCGTGCTAGTAAGGTATAGCTTATCAGTTATCAATTGTATCGGTTTTTATTTTAAATCATAGACTTTATTAATATTACTCCATGTTCTAAAATATTTGTTAATATTGTGTATTTGTGTTATATTTTATATTGACATGTCGTTCAGTCATTGTGAGTCGTGAACCGAAATGTTGTTTATAGTTTTCTACGTTTTTATTTATTATTATTCAACATTTTTATATTGATTCTGTTATAGTTGTTTATCATTTTTAGATATATTTTCTATTTATTTATTATGTGTTCATTAATAGGTACTAATATGCTCATGATTATATTCTAAAATGAAATATCCTACCAAAGTAGTTTTGTTAAGTATTTTTTTAGTCGTAAAGGATATCAAAGCTACATTGATGAATGCATAAACCAATGTTTTACTTATATTTTGGGTCAAAAAACCAGGTATCTCCTTAAAACACATAGTTACTCAATTTAATCATTATAAAAGGTTGTGATCCAACCGATGATTTTGATTATAGGTATAAATTGCACATTACAAATATTTTTTGAGATTATTCAATACATATGATGAAAGAATTTCTGAGATAAAAAAAAAACAAAAAACATGGATTTTAATTTTGGGGCAAAAACCCATATATCTCCACTAAATTAAACTTGAGTTAATTAATTAAAATTATTCAAATTTATTTAAAAGTAATAAGGTTTTATGGAATGTTATATATACATCCAAAACATAAAAATAAGTTTTTGAAACAGTAACATGATGAAAGTTGGGTCAGTAAAAACATTTTTTATGTCTCCTGAACAATTTCCAAAAGTGGAGATATCTTGTTATTGCACCGGACCCTTCAATTACGATATTTTGGTTGGTCATAAAAAATATTTTTTCGTAATAATTAAAAAAATAAAATAAATATAGTACAATGACAAAAATCATATGTATTTATTCGTCATAAAATGGTCTATCAGAAAAATATAATTTCATATAAAGTTTGGGTAAAAATTAAAGGATAAATAGGCTTATGTTCAAAAAAGAAACCACTGTAATCACGATATTTTGGATTATCACAATATACATTTTTTGGAAGTAATTTAGGAAAAAACTATCTATTTTACTATGACAAAAGTTATATTTTCTTAACCGTCATGACCTGGTCTATAAGAAAAATACAACTTGATAAAGTTTAGGTAAGAAATAAAAGTTTTATAGGCTTATGTTCAATACCAAAATAACCCGCTAAATCGATGAAAATATGCCAAATATTTATGTTCAAAATGTGATTTCTGCGAAAATATTTGAAGTTAAGGTAAGTTTAGTAGATATAAAGATTCAGCGTGATATAATCTATCAGAAAAATATAAATTTATATAGTTTAGTTGAGAAATACAGTTTTTTATTCTACATTTGGTGCGCAGAGTTAAAAAACAACGTATTCACAGCTATACGTAAACAGCCTGGACTTAAACAAAAATCTATGAAAACCTATTTTCTTTAATATTGAACATATCGACTTGATTTTTTTTTTTAAATGTTCAGAATGGTATCCTCAGTCATATTTTACTGTTGGAAAATTTCCATCAACCCTAAGACCGAAAAATGGTGTGCAAATTACGATATTTTGGTTGGTCATAAAAAATATTTTTTCGTAATAATTAAAAAAATAAAATAAATATAGTACAATGACAAAAATCATATGTATTTATTCGTCATAAAATGGTCTATCAGAAAAATATAATTTCATATAAAGTTTGGGTAAAAATTAAAGGATAAATAGGCTTATGTTCAAAAAAGAAACCACTGTAATCACGATATTTTGGATTATCACAATATACATTTTTTGGAAGTAATTTAGGAAAAAACTATCTATTTTACTATGACAAAAGTTATATTTTCTTAACCGTCATGACCTGGTCTATAAGAAAAATACAACTTGATAAAGTTTAGGTAAGAAATAAAAGTTTTATAGGCTTATGTTCAATACCAAAATAACCCGCTAAATCGATGAAAATATGCCAAATATTTATGTTCAAAATGTGATTTCTGCGAAAATATTTGAAGTTAAGGTAAGTTTAGTAGATATAAAGATTCAGCGTGATATAATCTATCAGAAAAATATAAATTTATATAGTTTAGTTGAGAAATACAGTTTTTTATTCTACATTTGGTGCGCAGAGTTAAAAAACAACGTATTCACAGCTATACGTAAACAGCCTGGACTTAAACAAAAATCTATGAAAACCTATTTTCTTTAATATTGAACATATCGACTTGATTTTTTTTTTTAAATGTTCAGAATGGTATCCTCAGTCATATTTTACTGTTGGAAAATTTCCATCAACCCTAAGACCGAAAAATGGTGTGCAAATTACGATATTTTGGTTGGTCATAAAAAATATTTTTTCGTAATAATTAAAAAAATAAAATAAATATAGTACAATGACAAAAATCATATGTATTTATTCGTCATAAAATGGTCTATCAGAAAAATATAATTTCATATAAAGTTTGGGTAAAAATTAAAGGATAAATAGGCTTATGTTCAAAAAAGAAACCACTGTAATCACGATATTTTGGATTATCACAATATACATTTTTTGGAAGTAATTTAGGAAAAAACTATCTATTTTACTATGACAAAAGTTATATTTTCTTAACCGTCATGACCTGGTCTATAAGAAAAATACAACTTGATAAAGTTTAGGTAAGAAATAAAAGTTTTATAGGCTTATGTTCAATACCAAAATAACCCGCTAAATCGATGAAAATATGCCAAATATTTATGTTCAAAATGTGATTTCTGCGAAAATATTTGAAGTTAAGGTAAGTTTAGTAGATATAAAGATTCAGCGTGATATAATCTATCAGAAAAATATAAATTTATATAGTTTAGTTGAGAAATACAGTTTTTTATTCTACATTTGGTGCGCAGAGTTAAAAAACAACGTATTCACAGCTATACGTAAACAGCCTGGACTTAAACAAAAATCTATGAAAACCTATTTTCTTTAATATTGAACATATCGACTTGATTTTTTTTTTTAAATGTTCAGAATGGTATCCTCAGTCATATTTTACTGTTGGAAAATTTCCATCAACCCTAAGACCGAAAAATGGTGTGCAAATTACGATATTTTGGTTGGTCATAAAAAATATTTTTTCGTAATAATTAAAAAAATAAAATAAATATAGTACAATGACAAAAATCATATGTATTTATTCGTCATAAAATGGTCTATCAGAAAAATATAATTTCATATAAAGTTTGGGTAAAAATTAAAGGATAAATAGGCTTATGTTCAAAAAAGAAACCACTGTAATCACGATATTTTGGATTATCACAATATACATTTTTTGGAAGTAATTTAGGAAAAAACTATCTATTTTACTATGACAAAAGTTATATTTTCTTAACCGTCATGACCTGGTCTATAAGAAAAATACAACTTGATAAAGTTTAGGTAAGAAATAAAAGTTTTATAGGCTTATGTTCAATACCAAAATAACCCGCTAAATCGATGAAAATATGCCAAATATTTATGTTCAAAATGTGATTTCTGCGAAAATATTTGAAGTTAAGGTAAGTTTAGTAGATATAAAGATTCAGCGTGATATAATCTATCAGAAAAATATAAATTTATATAGTTTAGTTGAGAAATACAGTTTTTTATTCTACATTTGGTGCGCAGAGTTAAAAAACAACGTATTCACAGCTATACGTAAACAGCCTGGACTTAAACAAAAATCTATGAAAACCTATTTTCTTTAATATTGAACATATCGACTTGATTTTTTTTTTTAAATGTTCAGAATGGTATCCTCAGTCATATTTTACTGTTGGAAAATTTCCATCAACCCTAAGACCGAAAAATGGTGTGCAAATTACGATATTTTGGTTGGTCATAAAAAATATTTTTTCGTAATAATTAAAAAAATAAAATAAATATAGTACAATGACAAAAATCATATGTATTTATTCGTCATAAAATGGTCTATCAGAAAAATATAATTTCATATAAAGTTTGGGTAAAAATTAAAGGATAAATAGGCTTATGTTCAAAAAAGAAACCACTGTAATCACGATATTTTGGATTATCACAATATACATTTTTTGGAAGTAATTTAGGAAAAAACTATCTATTTTACTATGACAAAAGTTATATTTTCTTAACCGTCATGACCTGGTCTATAAGAAAAATACAACTTGATAAAGTTTAGGTAAGAAATAAAAGTTTTATAGGCTTATGTTCAATACCAAAATAACCCGCTAAATCGATGAAAATATGCCAAATATTTATGTTCAAAATGTGATTTCTGCGAAAATATTTGAAGTTAAGGTAAGTTTAGTAGATATAAAGATTCAGCGTGATATAATCTATCAGAAAAATATAAATTTATATAGTTTAGTTGAGAAATACAGTTTTTTATTCTACATTTGGTGCGCAGAGTTAAAAAACAACGTATTCACAGCTATACGTAAACAGCCTGGACTTAAACAAAAATCTATGAAAACCTATTTTCTTTAATATTGAACATATCGACTTGATTTTTTTTTTTAAATGTTCAGAATGGTATCCTCAGTCATATTTTACTGTTGGAAAATTTCCATCAACCCTAAGACCGAAAAATGGTGTGCAAATTACGATATTTTGGTTGGTCATAAAAAATATTTTTTCGTAATAATTAAAAAAATAAAATAAATATAGTACAATGACAAAAATCATATGTATTTATTCGTCATAAAATGGTCTATCAGAAAAATATAATTTCATATAAAGTTTGGGTAAAAATTAAAGGATAAATAGGCTTATGTTCAAAAAAGAAACCACTGTAATCACGATATTTTGGATTATCACAATATACATTTTTTGGAAGTAATTTAGGAAAAAACTATCTATTTTACTATGACAAAAGTTATATTTTCTTAACCGTCATGACCTGGTCTATAAGAAAAATACAACTTGATAAAGTTTAGGTAAGAAATAAAAGTTTTATAGGCTTATGTTCAATACCAAAATAACCCGCTAAATCGATGAAAATATGCCAAATATTTATGTTCAAAATGTGATTTCTGCGAAAATATTTGAAGTTAAGGTAAGTTTAGTAGATATAAAGATTCAGCGTGATATAATCTATCAGAAAAATATAAATTTATATAGTTTAGTTGAGAAATACAGTTTTTTATTCTACATTTGGTGCGCAGAGTTAAAAAACAACGTATTCACAGCTATACGTAAACAGCCTGGACTTAAACAAAAATCTATGAAAACCTATTTTCTTTAATATTGAACATATCGACTTGATTTTTTTTTTTAAATGTTCAGAATGGTATCCTCAGTCATATTTTACTGTTGGAAAATTTCCATCAACCCTAAGACCGAAAAATGGTGTGCAAATTACGATATTTTGGTTGGTCATAAAAAATATTTTTTCGTAATAATTAAAAAAATAAAATAAATATAGTACAATGACAAAAATCATATGTATTTATTCGTCATAAAATGGTCTATCAGAAAAATATAATTTCATATAAAGTTTGGGTAAAAATTAAAGGATAAATAGGCTTATGTTCAAAAAAGAAACCACTGTAATCACGATATTTTGGATTATCACAATATACATTTTTTGGAAGTAATTTAGGAAAAAACTATCTATTTTACTATGACAAAAGTTATATTTTCTTAACCGTCATGACCTGGTCTATAAGAAAAATACAACTTGATAAAGTTTAGGTAAGAAATAAAAGTTTTATAGGCTTATGTTCAATACCAAAATAACCCGCTAAATCGATGAAAATATGCCAAATATTTATGTTCAAAATGTGATTTCTGCGAAAATATTTGAAGTTAAGGTAAGTTTAGTAGATATAAAGATTCAGCGTGATATAATCTATCAGAAAAATATAAATTTATATAGTTTAGTTGAGAAATACAGTTTTTTATTCTACATTTGGTGCGCAGAGTTAAAAAACAACGTATTCACAGCTATACGTAAACAGCCTGGACTTAAACAAAAATCTATGAAAACCTATTTTCTTTAATATTGAACATATCGACTTGATTTTTTTTTTTTAAATGTTCAGAATGGTATCCTCAGTCATATTTTACTGTTGGAAAATTTCCATCAACCCTAAGACCGAAAAATGGTGTGCAAATTACGATATTTTGGTTGGTCATAAAAAATATTTTTTCGTAATAATTAAAAAAATAAAATAAATATAGTACAATGACAAAAATCATATGTATTTATTCGTCATAAAATGGTCTATCAGAAAAATATAATTTCATATAAAGTTTGGGTAAAAATTAAAGGATAAATAGGCTTATGTTCAAAAAAGAAACCACTGTAATCACGATATTTTGGATTATCACAATATACATTTTTTGGAAGTAATTTAGGAAAAAACTATCTATTTTACTATGACAAAAGTTATATTTTCTTAACCGTCATGACCTGGTCTATAAGAAAAATACAACTTGATAAAGTTTAGGTAAGAAATAAAAGTTTTATAGGCTTATGTTCAATACCAAAATAACCCGCTAAATCGATGAAAATATGCCAAATATTTATGTTCAAAATGTGATTTCTGCGAAAATATTTGAAGTTAAGGTAAGTTTAGTAGATATAAAGATTCAGCGTGATATAATCTATCAGAAAAATATAAATTTATATAGTTTAGTTGAGAAATACAGTTTTTTATTCTACATTTGGTGCGCAGAGTTAAAAAACAACGTATTCACAGCTATACGTAAACAGCCTGGACTTAAACAAAAATCTATGAAAACCTATTTTCTTTAATATTGAACATATCGACTTGATTTTTTTTTTTAAATGTTCAGAATGGTATCCTCAGTCATATTTTACTGTTGGAAAATTTCCATCAACCCTAAGACCGAAAAATGGTGTGCAAATTACGATATTTTGGTTGGTCATAAAAAATATTTTTTCGTAATAATTAAAAAAATAAAATAAATATAGTACAATGACAAAAATTATATGTATTTATTCGTCATAAAATGGTCTATCAGAAAAATATAATTTCATATAAAGTTTGGGTAAAAATTAAAGGATAAATAGGCTTATGTTCAAAAAAGAAACCACTGTAATCACGATATTTTGGATTATCACAATATACATTTTTTGGAAGTAATTTAGGAAAAAACTATCTATTTTACTATGACAAAAGTTATATTTTCTTAACCGTCATGACCTGGTCTATAAGAAAAATACAACTTGATAAAGTTTAGGTAAGAAATAAAAGTTTTATAGGCTTATGTTCAATACCAAAATAACCCGCTAAATCGATGAAAATATGCCAAATATTTATGTTCAAAATGTGATTTCTGCGAAAATATTTGAAGTTAAGGTAAGTTTAGTAGATATAAAGATTCAGCGTGATATAATCTATCAGAAAAATATAAATTTATATAGTTTAGTTGAGAAATACAGTTTTTTATTCTACATTTGGTGCGCAGAGTTAAAAAACAACGTATTCACAGCTATACGTAAACAGCCTGGACTTAAACAAAAATCTATGAAAACCTATTTTCTTTAATATTGAACATATCGACTTGATTTTTTTTTTTTTAAATGTTCAGAATGGTATCCTCAGTCATATTTTACTGTTGGAAAATTTCCATCAACCCTAAGACCGAAAAATGGTGTGCAAATTACGATATTTTGGTTGGTCATAAAAAATATTTTTTCGTAATAATTAAAAAAATAAAATAAATATAGTACAATGACAAAAATCATATGTATTTATTCGTCATAAAATGGTCTATCAGAAAAATATAATTTCATATAAAGTTTGGGTAAAAATTAAAGGATAAATAGGCTTATGTTCAAAAAAGAAACCACTGTAATCACGATATTTTGGATTATCACAATATACATTTTTTGGAAGTAATTTAGGAAAAAACTATCTATTTTACTATGACAAAAGTTATATTTTCTTAACCGTCATGACCTGGTCTATAAGAAAAATACAACTTGATAAAGTTTAGGTAAGAAATAAAAGTTTTATAGGCTTATGTTCAATACCAAAATAACCCGCTAAATCGATGAAAATATGCCAAATATTTATGTTCAAAATGTGATTTCTGCGAAAATATTTGAAGTTAAGGTAAGTTTAGTAGATATAAAGATTCAGCGTGATATAATCTATCAGAAAAATATAAATTTATATAGTTTAGTTGAGAAATACAGTTTTTTATTCTACATTTGGTGCGCAGAGTTAAAAAACAACGTATTCACAGCTATACGTAAACAGCCTGGACTTAAACAAAAATCTATGAAAACCTATTTTCTTTAATATTGAACATATCGACTTGATTTTTTTTTTTTTAAATGTTCAGAATGGTATCCTCAGTCATATTTTACTGTTGGAAAATTTCCATCAACCCTAAGACCGAAAAATGGTGTGCAAATTACGATATTTTGGTTGGTCATAAAAAATATTTTTTCGTAATAATTAAAAAAATAAAATAAATATAGTACAATGACAAAAATCATATGTATTTATTCGTCATAAAATGGTCTATCAGAAAAATATAATTTCATATAAAGTTTGGGTAAAAATTAAAGGATAAATAGGCTTATGTTCAAAAAAGAAACCACTGTAATCACGATATTTTGGATTATCACAATATACATTTTTTGGAAGTAATTTAGGAAAAAACTATCTATTTTACTATGACAAAAGTTATATTTTCTTAACCGTCATGACCTGGTCTATAAGAAAAATACAACTTGATAAAGTTTAGGTAAGAAATAAAAGTTTTATAGGCTTATGTTCAATACCAAAATAACCCGCTAAATCGATGAAAATATGCCAAATATTTATGTTCAAAATGTGATTTCTGCGAAAATATTTGAAGTTAAGGTAAGTTTAGTAGATATAAAGATTCAGCGTGATATAATCTATCAGAAAAATATAAATTTATATAGTTTAGTTGAGAAATACAGTTTTTTATTCTACATTTGGTGCGCAGAGTTAAAAAACAACGTATTCACAGCTATACGTAAACAGCCTGGACTTAAACAAAAATCTATGAAAACCTATTTTCTTTAATATTGAACATATCGACTTGATTTTTTTTTTTAAATGTTCAGAATGGTATCCTCAGTCATATTTTACTGTTGGAAAATTTCCATCAACCCTAAGACCGAAAAATGGTGTGCAAATTACGATATTTTGGTTGGTCATAAAAAATATTTTTTCGTAATAATTAAAAAAATAAAATAAATATAGTACAATGACAAAAATCATATGTATTTATTCGTCATAAAATGGTCTATCAGAAAAATATAATTTCATATAAAGTTTGGGTAAAAATTAAAGGATAAATAGGCTTATGTTCAAAAAAGAAACCACTGTAATCACGATATTTTGGATTATCACAATATACATTTTTTGGAAGTAATTTAGGAAAAAACTATCTATTTTACTATGACAAAAGTTATATTTTCTTAACCGTCATGACCTGGTCTATAAGAAAAATACAACTTGATAAAGTTTAGGTAAGAAATAAAAGTTTTATAGGCTTATGTTCAATACCAAAATAACCCGCTAAATCGATGAAAATATGCCAAATATTTATGTTCAAAATGTGATTTCTGCGAAAATATTTGAAGTTAAGGTAAGTTTAGTAGATATAAAGATTCAGCGTGATATAATCTATCAGAAAAATATAAATTTATATAGTTTAGTTGAGAAATACAGTTTTTTATTCTACATTTGGTGCGCAGAGTTAAAAAACAACGTATTCACAGCTATACGTAAACAGCCTGGACTTAAACAAAAATCTATGAAAACCTATTTTCTTTAATATTGAACATATCGACTTGATTTTTTTTTTTTAAATGTTCAGAATGGTATCCTCAGTCATATTTTACTGTTGGAAAATTTCCATCAACCCTAAGACCGAAAAATGGTGTGCAAATTACGATATTTTGGTTGGTCATAAAAAATATTTTTTCGTAATAATTAAAAAAATAAAATAAATATAGTACAATGACAAAAATCATATGTATTTATTCGTCATAAAATGGTCTATCAGAAAAATATAATTTCATATAAAGTTTGGGTAAAAATTAAAGGATAAATAGGCTTATGTTCAAAAAAGAAACCACTGTAATCACGATATTTTGGATTATCACAATATACATTTTTTGGAAGTAATTTAGGAAAAAACTATCTATTTTACTATGACAAAAGTTATATTTTCTTAACCGTCATGACCTGGTCTATAAGAAAAATACAACTTGATAAAGTTTAGGTAAGAAATAAAAGTTTTATAGGCTTATGTTCAATACCAAAATAACCCGCTAAATCGATGAAAATATGCCAAATATTTATGTTCAAAATGTGATTTCTGCGAAAATATTTGAAGTTAAGGTAAGTTTAGTAGATATAAAGATTCAGCGTGATATAATCTATCAGAAAAATATAAATTTATATAGTTTAGTTGAGAAATACAGTTTTTTATTCTACATTTGGTGCGCAGAGTTAAAAAACAACGTATTCACAGCTATACGTAAACAGCCTGGACTTAAACAAAAATCTATGAAAACCTATTTTCTTTAATATTGAACATATCGACTTGATTTTTTTTTTTAAATGTTCAGAATGGTATCCTCAGTCATATTTTACTGTTGGAAAATTTCCATCAACCCTAAGACCGAAAAATGGTGTGCAAATTACGATATTTTGGTTGGTCATAAAAAATATTTTTTCGTAATAATTAAAAAAATAAAATAAATATAGTACAATGACAAAAATCATATGTATTTATTCGTCATAAAATGGTCTATCAGAAAAATATAATTTCATATAAAGTTTGGGTAAAAATTAAAGGATAAATAGGCTTATGTTCAAAAAAGAAACCACTGTAATCACGATATTTTGGATTATCACAATATACATTTTTTGGAAGTAATTTAGGAAAAAACTATCTATTTTACTATGACAAAAGTTATATTTTCTTAACCGTCATGACCTGGTCTATAAGAAAAATACAACTTGATAAAGTTTAGGTAAGAAATAAAAGTTTTATAGGCTTATGTTCAATACCAAAATAACCCGCTAAATCGATGAAAATATGCCAAATATTTATGTTCAAAATGTGATTTCTGCGAAAATATTTGAAGTTAAGGTAAGTTTAGTAGATATAAAGATTCAGCGTGATATAATCTATCAGAAAAATATAAATTTATATAGTTTAGTTGAGAAATACAGTTTTTTATTCTACATTTGGTGCGCAGAGTTAAAAAAACAACGTATTCACAGCTATACGTAAACAGCCTGGACTTAAACAAAAATCTATGAAAACCTATTTTCTTTAATATTGAACATATCGACTTGATTTTTTTTTTTAAATGTTCAGAATGGTATCCTCAGTCATATTTTACTGTTGGAAAATTTCCATCAACCCTAAGACCGAAAAATGGTGTGCAAATTACGATATTTTGGTTGGTCATAAAAAATATTTTTTCGTAATAATTAAAAAAATAAAATAAATATAGTACAATGACAAAAATCATATGTATTTATTCGTCATAAAATGGTCTATCAGAAAAATATAATTTCATATAAAGTTTGGGTAAAAATTAAAGGATAAATAGGCTTATGTTCAAAAAAGAAACCACTGTAATCACGATATTTTGGATTATCACAATATACATTTTTTGGAAGTAATTTAGGAAAAAACTATCTATTTTACTATGACAAAAGTTATATTTTCTTAACCGTCATGACCTGGTCTATAAGAAAAATACAACTTGATAAAGTTTAGGTAAGAAATAAAAGTTTTATAGGCTTATGTTCAATACCAAAATAACCCGCTAAATCGATGAAAATATGCCAAATATTTATGTTCAAAATGTGATTTCTGCGAAAATATTTGAAGTTAAGGTAAGTTTAGTAGATATAAAGATTCAGCGTGATATAATCTATCAGAAAAATATAAATTTATATAGTTTAGTTGAGAAATACAGTTTTTTTTCTACATTTGGTGCGCAGAGTTAAAAAACAACGTATTCACAGCTATACGTAAACAGCCTGGACTTAAACAAAAATCTATGAAAACCTATTTTCTTTAATATTGAACATATCGACTTGATTTTTTTTTTTAAATGTTCAGAATGGTATCCTCAGTCATATTTTACTGTTGGAAAATTTCCATCAACCCTAAGACCGAAAAATGGTGTGCAAATTACGATATTTTGGTTGGTCATAAAAAATATTTTTTCGTAATAATTAAAAAAATAAAATAAATATAGTACAATGACAAAAATCATATGTATTTATTCGTCATAAAATGGTCTATCAGAAAAATATAATTTCATATAAAGTTTGGGTAAAAATTAAAGGATAAATAGGCTTATGTTCAAAAAAGAAACCACTGTAATCACGATATTTTGGATTATCACAATATACATTTTTTGGAAGTAATTTAGGAAAAAACTATCTATTTTACTATGACAAAAGTTATATTTTCTTAACCGTCATGACCTGGTCTATAAGAAAAATACAACTTGATAAAGTTTAGGTAAGAAATAAAAGTTTTATAGGCTTATGTTCAATACCAAAATAACCCGCTAAATCGATGAAAATATGCCAAATATTTATGTTCAAAATGTGATTTCTGCGAAAATATTTGAAGTTAAGGTAAGTTTAGTAGATATAAAGATTCAGCGTGATATAATCTATCAGAAAAATATAAATTTATATAGTTTAGTTGAGAAATACAGTTTTTTATTCTACATTTGGTGCGCAGAGTTAAAAAACAACGTATTCACAGCTATACGTAAACAGCCTGGACTTAAACAAAAATCTATGAAAACCTATTTTCTTTAATATTGAACATATCGACTTGATTTTTTTTTTTAAATGTTCAGAATGGTATCCTCAGTCATATTTTACTGTTGGAAAATTTCCATCAACCCTAAGACCGAAAAATGGTGTGCAAATTACGATATTTTGGTTGGTCATAAAAAATATTTTTTCGTAATAATTAAAAAAATAAAATAAATATAGTACAATGACAAAAATCATATGTATTTATTCGTCATAAAATGGTCTATCAGAAAAATATAATTTCATATAAAGTTTGGGTAAAAATTAAAGGATAAATAGGCTTATGTTCAAAAAAGAAACCACTGTAATCACGATATTTTGGATTATCACAATATACATTTTTTGGAAGTAATTTAGGAAAAAACTATCTATTTTACTATGACAAAAGTTATATTTTCTTAACCGTCATGACCTGGTCTATAAGAAAAATACAACTTGATAAAGTTTAGGTAAGAAATAAAAGTTTTATAGGCTTATGTTCAATACCAAAATAACCCGCTAAATCGATGAAAATATGCCAAATATTTATGTTCAAAATGTGATTTCTGCGAAAATATTTGAAGTTAAGGTAAGTTTAGTAGATATAAAGATTCAGCGTGATATAATCTATCAGAAAAATATAAATTTATATAGTTTAGTTGAGAAATACAGTTTTTTATTCTACATTTGGTGCGCAGAGTTAAAAAACAACGTATTCACAGCTATACGTAAACAGCCTGGACTTAAACAAAAATCTATGAAAACCTATTTTCTTTAATATTGAACATATCGACTTGATTTTTTTTTTTAAATGTTCAGAATGGTATCCTCAGTCATATTTTACTGTTGGAAAATTTCCATCAACCCTAAGACCGAAAAATGGTGTGCAAATTACGATATTTTGGTTGGTCATAAAAAATATTTTTTCGTAATAATTAAAAAAATAAAATAAATATAGTACAATGACAAAAATCATATGTATTTATTCGTCATAAAATGGTCTATCAGAAAAATATAATTTCATATAAAGTTTGGGTAAAAATTAAAGGATAAATAGGCTTATGTTCAAAAAAGAAACCACTGTAATCACGATATTTTGGATTATCACAATATACATTTTTTGGAAGTAATTTAGGAAAAAACTATCTATTTTACTATGACAAAAGTTATATTTTCTTAACCGTCATGACCTGGTCTATAAGAAAAATACAACTTGATAAAGTTTAGGTAAGAAATAAAAGTTTTATAGGCTTATGTTCAATACCAAAATAACCCGCTAAATCGATGAAAATATGCCAAATATTTATGTTCAAAATGTGATTTCTGCGAAAATATTTGAAGTTAAGGTAAGTTTAGTAGATATAAAGATTCAGCGTGATATAATCTATCAGAAAAATATAAATTTATATAGTTTAGTTGAGAAATACAGTTTTTTATTCTACATTTGGTGCGCAGAGTTAAAAAACAACGTATTCACAGCTATACGTAAACAGCCTGGACTTAAACAAAAATCTATGAAAACCTATTTTCTTTAATATTGAACATATCGACTTGATTTTTTTTTTTAAATGTTCAGAATGGTATCCTCAGTCATATTTTACTGTTGGAAAATTTCCATCAACCCTAAGACCGAAAAATGGTGTGCAAATTACGATATTTTGGTTGGTCATAAAAAATATTTTTTCGTAATAATTAAAAAAATAAAATAAATATAGTACAATGACAAAAATCATATGTATTTATTCGTCATAAAATGGTCTATCAGAAAAATATAATTTCATATAAAGTTTGGGTAAAAATTAAAGGATAAATAGGCTTATGTTCAAAAAAGAAACCACTGTAATCACGATATTTTGGATTATCACAATATACATTTTTTGGAAGTAATTTAGGAAAAAACTATCTATTTTACTATGACAAAAGTTATATTTTCTTAACCGTCATGACCTGGTCTATAAGAAAAATACAACTTGATAAAGTTTAGGTAAGAAATAAAAGTTTTATAGGCTTATGTTCAATACCAAAATAACCCGCTAAATCGATGAAAATATGCCAAATATTTATGTTCAAAATGTGATTTCTGCGAAAATATTTGAAGTTAAGGTAAGTTTAGTAGATATAAAGATTCAGCGTGATATAATCTATCAGAAAAATATAAATTTATATAGTTTAGTTGAGAAATACAGTTTTTTATTCTACATTTGGTGCGCAGAGTTAAAAAACAACGTATTCACAGCTATACGTAAACAGCCTGGACTTAAACAAAAATCTATGAAAACCTATTTTCTTTAATATTGAACATATCGACTTGATTTTTTTTTTTTAAATGTTCAGAATGGTATCCTCAGTCATATTTTACTGTTGGAAAATTTCCATCAACCCTAAGACCGAAAAATGGTGTGCAAATTACGATATTTTGGTTGGTCATAAAAAATATTTTTTCGTAATAATTAAAAAAATAAAATAAATATAGTACAATGACAAAAATCATATGTATTTATTCGTCATAAAATGGTCTATCAGAAAAATATAATTTCATATAAAGTTTGGGTAAAAATTAAAGGATAAATAGGCTTATGTTCAAAAAAGAAACCACTGTAATCACGATATTTTGGATTATCACAATATACATTTTTTGGAAGTAATTTAGGAAAAAACTATCTATTTTACTATGACAAAAGTTATATTTTCTTAACCGTCATGACCTGGTCTATAAGAAAAATACAACTTGATAAAGTTTAGGTAAGAAATAAAAGTTTTATAGGCTTATGTTCAATACCAAAATAACCCGCTAAATCGATGAAAATATGCCAAATATTTATGTTCAAAATGTGATTTCTGCGAAAATATTTGAAGTTAAGGTAAGTTTAGTAGATATAAAGATTCAGCGTGATATAATCTATCAGAAAAATATAAATTTATATAGTTTAGTTGAGAAATACAGTTTTTTATTCTACATTTGGTGCGCAGAGTTAAAAAACAACGTATTCACAGCTATACGTAAACAGCCTGGACTTAAACAAAAATCTATGAAAACCTATTTTCTTTAATATTGAACATATCGACTTGATTTTTTTTTTTAAATGTTCAGAATGGTATCCTCAGTCATATTTTACTGTTGGAAAATTTCCATCAACCCTAAGACCGAAAAATGGTGTGCAAATTACGATATTTTGGTTGGTCATAAAAAATATTTTTTCGTAATAATTAAAAAAATAAAATAAATATAGTACAATGACAAAAATCATATGTATTTATTCGTCATAAAATGGTCTATCAGAAAAATATAATTTCATATAAAGTTTGGGTAAAAATTAAAGGATAAATAGGCTTATGTTCAAAAAAGAAACCACTGTAATCACGATATTTTGGATTATCACAATATACATTTTTTGGAAGTAATTTAGGAAAAAACTATCTATTTTACTATGACAAAAGTTATATTTTCTTAACCGTCATGACCTGGTCTATAAGAAAAATACAACTTGATAAAGTTTAGGTAAGAAATAAAAGTTTTATAGGCTTATGTTCAATACCAAAATAACCCGCTAAATCGATGAAAATATGCCAAATATTTATGTTCAAAATGTGATTTCTGCGAAAATATTTGAAGTTAAGGTAAGTTTAGTAGATATAAAGATTCAGCGTGATATAATCTATCAGAAAAATATAAATTTATATAGTTTAGTTGAGAAATACAGTTTTTTATTCTACATTTGGTGCGCAGAGTTAAAAAACAACGTATTCACAGCTATACGTAAACAGCCTGGACTTAAACAAAAATCTATGAAAACCTATTTTCTTTAATATTGAACATATCGACTTGATTTTTTTTTTTAAATGTTCAGAATGGTATCCTCAGTCATATTTTACTGTTGGAAAATTTCCATCAACCCTAAGACCGAAAAATGGTGTGCAAATTACGATATTTTGGTTGGTCATAAAAAATATTTTTTCGTAATAATTAAAAAAATAAAATAAATATAGTACAATGACAAAAATCATATGTATTTATTCGTCATAAAATGGTCTATCAGAAAAATATAATTTCATATAAAGTTTGGGTAAAAATTAAAGGATAAATAGGCTTATGTTCAAAAAAGAAACCACTGTAATCACGATATTTTGGATTATCACAATATACATTTTTTGGAAGTAATTTAGGAAAAAACTATCTATTTTACTATGACAAAAGTTATATTTTCTTAACCGTCATGACCTGGTCTATAAGAAAAATACAACTTGATAAAGTTTAGGTAAGAAATAAAAGTTTTATAGGCTTATGTTCAATACCAAAATAACCCGCTAAATCGATGAAAATATGCCAAATATTTATGTTCAAAATGTGATTTCTGCGAAAATATTTGAAGTTAAGGTAAGTTTAGTAGATATAAAGATTCAGCGTGATATAATCTATCAGAAAAATATAAATTTATATAGTTTAGTTGAGAAATACAGTTTTTTATTCTACATTTGGTGCGCAGAGTTAAAAAACAACGTATTCACAGCTATACGTAAACAGCCTGGACTTAAACAAAAATCTATGAAAACCTATTTTCTTTAATATTGAACATATCGACTTGATTTTTTTTTTTAAATGTTCAGAATGGTATCCTCAGTCATATTTTACTGTTGGAAAATTTCCATCAACCCTAAGACCGAAAAATGGTGTGCAAATTACGATATTTTGGTTGGTCATAAAAAATATTTTTTCGTAATAATTAAAAAAATAAAATAAATATAGTACAATGACAAAAATCATATGTATTTATTCGTCATAAAATGGTCTATCAGAAAAATATAATTTCATATAAAGTTTGGGTAAAAATTAAAGGATAAATAGGCTTATGTTCAAAAAAGAAACCACTGTAATCACGATATTTTGGATTATCACAATATACATTTTTTGGAAGTAATTTAGGAAAAAACTATCTATTTTACTATGACAAAAGTTATATTTTCTTAACCGTCATGACCTGGTCTATAAGAAAAATACAACTTGATAAAGTTTAGGTAAGAAATAAAAGTTTTATAGGCTTATGTTCAATACCAAAATAACCCGCTAAATCGATGAAAATATGCCAAATATTTATGTTCAAAATGTGATTTCTGCGAAAATATTTGAAGTTAAGGTAAGTTTAGTAGATATAAAGATTCAGCGTGATATAATCTATCAGAAAAATATAAATTTATATAGTTTAGTTGAGAAATACAGTTTTTTATTCTACATTTGGTGCGCAGAGTTAAAAAACAACGTATTCACAGCTATACGTAAACAGCCTGGACTTAAACAAAAATCTATGAAAACCTATTTTCTTTAATATTGAACATATCGACTTGATTTTTTTTTTTAAATGTTCAGAATGGTATCCTCAGTCATATTTTACTGTTGGAAAATTTCCATCAACCCTAAGACCGAAAAATGGTGTGCAAATTACGATATTTTGGTTGGTCATAAAAAATATTTTTTCGTAATAATTAAAAAAATAAAATAAATATAGTACAATGACAAAAATCATATGTATTTATTCGTCATAAAATGGTCTATCAGAAAAATATAATTTCATATAAAGTTTGGGTAAAAATTAAAGGATAAATAGGCTTATGTTCAAAAAAGAAACCACTGTAATCACGATATTTTGGATTATCACAATATACATTTTTTGGAAGTAATTTAGGAAAAAACTATCTATTTTACTATGACAAAAGTTATATTTTCTTAACCGTCATGACCTGGTCTATAAGAAAAATACAACTTGATAAAGTTTAGGTAAGAAATAAAAGTTTTATAGGCTTATGTTCAATACCAAAATAACCCGCTAAATCGATGAAAATATGCCAAATATTTATGTTCAAAATGTGATTTCTGCGAAAATATTTGAAGTTAAGGTAAGTTTAGTAGATATAAAGATTCAGCGTGATATAATCTATCAGAAAAATATAAATTTATATAGTTTAGTTGAGAAATACAGTTTTTTATTCTACATTTGGTGCGCAGAGTTAAAAAACAACGTATTCACAGCTATACGTAAACAGCCTGGACTTAAACAAAAATCTATGAAAACCTATTTTCTTTAATATTGAACATATCGACTTGATTTTTTTTTTTAAATGTTCAGAATGGTATCCTCAGTCATATTTTACTGTTGGAAAATTTCCATCAACCCTAAGACCGAAAAATGGTGTGCAAATTACGATATTTTGGTTGGTCATAAAAAATATTTTTTCGTAATAATTAAAAAAATAAAATAAATATAGTACAATGACAAAAATCATATGTATTTATTCGTCATAAAATGGTCTATCAGAAAAATATAATTTCATATAAAGTTTGGGTAAAAATTAAAGGATAAATAGGCTTATGTTCAAAAAAGAAACCACTGTAATCACGATATTTTGGATTATCACAATATACATTTTTTGGAAGTAATTTAGGAGAAAACTATCTATTTTACTATGACAAAAGTTATATTTTCTTAACCGTCATGACCTGGTCTATAAGAAAAATACAACTTGATAAAGTTTAGGTAAGAAATAAAAGTTTTATAGGCTTATGTTCAATACCAAAATAACCCGCTAAATCGATGAAAATATGCCAAATATTTATGTTCAAAATGTGATTTCTGCGAAAATATTTGAAGTTAAGGTAAGTTTAGTAGATATAAAGATTCAGCGTGATATAATCTATCAGAAAAATATAAATTTATATAGTTTAGTTGAGAAATACAGTTTTTTATTCTACATTTGGTGCGCAGAGTTAAAAAACAACGTATTCACAGCTATACGTAAACAGCCTGGACTTAAACAAAAATCTATGAAAACCTATTTTCTTTAATATTGAACATATCGACTTGATTTTTTTTTTTAAATGTTCAGAATGGTATCCTCAGTCATATTTTACTGTTGGAAAATTTCCATCAACCCTAAGACCGAAAAATGGTGTGCAAATTACGATATTTTGGTTGGTCATAAAAAATATTTTTTCGTAATAATTAAAAAAATAAAATAAATATAGTACAATGACAAAAATCATATGTATTTATTCGTCATAAAATGGTCTATCAGAAAAATATAATTTCATATAAAGTTTGGGTAAAAATTAAAGGATAAATAGGCTTATGTTCAAAAAAGAAACCACTGTAATCACGATATTTTGGATTATCACAATATACATTTTTTGGAAGTAATTTAGGAAAAAACTATCTATTTTACTATGACAAAAGTTATATTTTCTTAACCGTCATGACCTGGTCTATAAGAAAAATACAACTTGATAAAGTTTAGGTAAGAAATAAAAGTTTTATAGGCTTATGTTCAATACCAAAATAACCCGCTAAATCGATGAAAATATGCCAAATATTTATGTTCAAAATGTGATTTCTGCGAAAATATTTGAAGTTAAGGTAAGTTTAGTAGATATAAAGATTCAGCGTGATATAATCTATCAGAAAAATATAAATTTATATAGTTTAGTTGAGAAATACAGTTTTTTATTCTACATTTGGTGCGCAGAGTTAAAAAACAACGTATTCACAGCTATACGTAAACAGCCTGGACTTAAACAAAAATCTATGAAAACCTATTTTCTTTAATATTGAACATATCGACTTGATTTTTTTTTTTAAATGTTCAGAATGGTATCCTCAGTCATATTTTACTGTTGGAAAATTTCCATCAACCCTAAGACCGAAAAATGGTGTGCAAATTACGATATTTTGGTTGGTCATAAAAAATATTTTTTCGTAATAATTAAAAAAATAAAATAAATATAGTACAATGACAAAAATCATATGTATTTATTCGTCATAAAATGGTCTATCAGAAAAATATAATTTCATATAAAGTTTGGGTAAAAATTAAAGGATAAATAGGCTTATGTTCAAAAAAGAAACCACTGTAATCACGATATTTTGGATTATCACAATATACATTTTTTGGAAGTAATTTAGGAAAAAACTATCTATTTTACTATGACAAAAGTTATATTTTCTTAACCGTCATGACCTGGTCTATAAGAAAAATACAACTTGATAAAGTTTAGGTAAGAAATAAAAGTTTTATAGGCTTATGTTCAATACCAAAATAACCCGCTAAATCGATGAAAATATGCCAAATATTTATGTTCAAAATGTGATTTCTGCGAAAATATTTGAAGTTAAGGTAAGTTTAGTAAATATAAAGATTCAGCGTGATATAATCTATCAGAAAAATATAAATTTATATAGTTTAGTTGAGAAATACAGTTTTTTATTCTACATTTGGTGCGCAGAGTTAAAAAACAACGTATTCACAGCTATACGTAAACAGCCTGGACTTAAACAAAAATCTATGAAAACCTATTTTCTTTAATATTGAACATATCGACTTGATTTTTTTTTTTTAAATGTTCAGAATGGTATCCTCAGTCATATTTTACTGTTGGAAAATTTCCATCAACCCTAAGACCGAAAAATGGTGTGCAAATTACGATATTTTGGTTGGTCATAAAAAATATTTTTTCGTAATAATTAAAAAAATAAAATAAATATAGTACAATGACAAAAATCATATGTATTTATTCGTCATAAAATGGTCTATCAGAAAAATATAATTTCATATAAAGTTTGGGTAAAAATTATAGGATAAATAGGCTTATGTTCAAAAAAGAAACCACTGTAATCACGATATTTTGGATTATCACAATATACATTTTTTGGAAGTAATTTAGGAAAAAACTATCTATTTTACTATGACAAAAGTTATATTTTCTTAACCGTCATGACCTGGTCTATAAGAAAAATACAACTTGATAAAGTTTAGGTAAGAAATAAAAGTTTTATAGGCTTATGTTCAATACCAAAATAACCCGCTAAATCGATGAAAATATGCCAAATATTTATGTTCAAAATGTGATTTCTGCGAAAATATTTGAAGTTAAGGTAAGTTTAGTAGATATAAAGATTCAGCGTGATATAATCTATCAGAAAAATATAAATTTATATAGTTTAGTTGAGAAATACAGTTTTTTATTCTACATTTGGTGCGCAGAGTTAAAAAACAACGTATTCACAGCTATACGTAAACAGCCTGGACTTAAACAAAAATCTATGAAAACCTATTTTCTTTAATATTGAACATATCGACTTGATTTTTTTTTTTTAAATGTTCAGAATGGTATCCTCAGTCATATTTTACTGTTGGAAAATTTCCATCAACCCTAAGACCGAAAAATGGTGTGCAAATTACGATATTTTGGTTGGTCATAAAAAATATTTTTTCGTAATAATTAAAAAAATAAAATAAATATAGTACAATGACAAAAATCATATGTATTTATTCGTCATAAAATGGTCTATCAGAAAAATATAATTTCATATAAAGTTTGGGTAAAAATTAAAGGATAAATAGGCTTATGTTCAAAAAAGAAACCACTGTAATCACGATATTTTGGATTATCACAATATACATTTTTTGGAAGTAATTTAGGAAAAAACTATCTATTTTACTATGACAAAAGTTATATTTTCTTAACCGTCATGACCTGGTCTATAAGAAAAATACAACTTGATAAAGTTTAGGTAAGAAATAAAAGTTTTATAGGCTTATGTTCAATACCAAAATAACCCGCTAAATCGATGAAAATATGCCAAATATTTATGTTCAAAATGTGATTTCTGCGAAAATATTTGAAGTTAAGGTAAGTTTAGTAGATATAAAGATTCAGCGTGATATAATCTATCAGAAAAATATAAATTTATATAGTTTAGTTGAGAAATACAGTTTTTTATTCTACATTTGGTGCGCAGAGTTAAAAAACAACGTATTCACAGCTATACGTAAACAGCCTGGACTTAAACAAAAATCTATGAAAACCTATTTTCTTTAATATTGAACATATCGACTTGATTTTTTTTTTTAAATGTTCAGAATGGTATCCTCAGTCATATTTTACTGTTGGAAAATTTCCATCAACCCTAAGACCGAAAAATGGTGTGCAAATTACGATATTTTGGTTGGTCATAAAAAATATTTTTTCGTAATAATTAAAAAAATAAAATAAATATAGTACAATGACAAAAATCATATGTATTTATTCGTCATAAAATGGTCTATCAGAAAAATATAATTTCATATAAAGTTTGGGTAAAAATTAAAGGATAAATAGGCTTATGTTCAAAAAAGAAACCACTGTAATGGATTATCACAATATACATTTTTTGGAAGTAATTTAGGAAAAAACTATCTATTTTACTATGACAAAAGTTATATTTTCTTAACCGTCATGACCTGGTCTATAAGAAAAATACAACTTGATAAAGTTTAGGTAAGAAATAAAAGTTTTATAGGCTTATGTTCAATACCAAAATAACCCGCTAAATCGATGAAAATATGCCAAATATTTATGTTCAAAATGTGATTTCTGCGAAAATATTTGAAGTTAAGGTAAGTTTAGTAGATATAAAGATTCAGCGTGATATAATCTATCAGAAAAATATAAATTTATATAGTTTAGTTGAGAAATACAGTTTTTTATTCTACATTTGGTGCGCAGAGTTAAAAAACAACGTATTCACAGCTATACGTAAACAGCCTGGACTTAAACAAAAATCTATGAAAACCTATTTTCTTTAATATTGAACATATCGACTTGATTTTTTTTTTTTAAATGTTCAGAATGGTATCCTCAGTCATATTTTACTGTTGGAAAATTTCCATCAACCCTAAGACCGAAAAATGGTGTGCAAATTACGATATTTTGGTTGGTCATAAAAAATATTTTTTCGTAATAATTAAAAAAATAAAATAAATATAGTACAATGACAAAAATCATATGTATTTATTCGTCATAAAATGGTCTATCAGAAAAATATAATTTCATATAAAGTTTGGGTAAAAATTAAAGGATAAATAGGCTTATGTTCAAAAAAGAAACCACTGTAATCACGATATTTTGGATTATCACAATATACATTTTTTGGAAGTAATTTAGGAAAAAACTATCTATTTTACTATGACAAAAGTTATATTTTCTTAACCGTCATGACCTGGTCTATAAGAAAAATACAACTTGATAAAGTTTAGGTAAGAAATAAAAGTTTTATAGGCTTATGTTCAATACCAAAATAACCCGCTAAATCGATGAAAATATGCCAAATATTTATGTTCAAAATGTGATTTCTGCGAAAATATTTGAAGTTAAGGTAAGTTTAGTAGATATAAAGATTCAGCGTGATATAATCTATCAGAAAAATATAAATTTATATAGTTTAGTTGAGAAATACAGTTTTTTATTCTACATTTGGTGCGCAGAGTTAAAAAACAACGTATTCACAGCTATACGTAAACAGCCTGGACTTAAACAAAAATCTATGAAAACCTATTTTCTTTAATATTGAACATATCGACTTGATTTTTTTTTTTTAAATGTTCAGAATGGTATCCTCAGTCATATTTTACTGTTGGAAAATTTCCATCAACCCTAAGACCGAAAAATGGTGTGCAAATTACGATATTTTGGTTGGTCATAAAAAATATTTTTTCGTAATAATTAAAAAAATAAAATAAATATAGTACAATGACAAAAATCATATGTATTTATTCGTCATAAAATGGTCTATCAGAAAAATATAATTTCATATAAAGTTTGGGTAAAAATTAAAGGATAAATAGGCTTATGTTCAAAAAAGAAACCACTGTAATCACGATATTTTGGATTATCACAATATACATTTTTTGGAAGTAATTTAGGAAAAAACTATCTATTTTACTATGACAAAAGTTATATTTTCTTAACCGTCATGACCTGGTCTATAAGAAAAATACAACTTGATAAAGTTTAGGTAAGAAATAAAAGTTTTATAGGCTTATGTTCAATACCAAAATAACCCGCTAAATCGATGAAAATATGCCAAATATTTATGTTCAAAATGTGATTTCTGCGAAAATATTTGAAGTTAAGGTAAGTTTAGTAGATATAAAGATTCAGCGTGATATAATCTATCAGAAAAATATAAATTTATATAGTTTAGTTGAGAAATACAGTTTTTTATTCTACATTTGGTGCGCAGAGTTAAAAAACAACGTATTCACAGCTATACGTAAACAGCCTGGACTTAAACAAAAATCTATGAAAACCTATTTTCTTTAATATTGAACATATCGACTTGATTTTTTTTTTTAAATGTTCAGAATGGTATCCTCAGTCATATTTTACTGTTGGAAAATTTCCATCAACCCTAAGACCGAAAAATGGTGTGCAAATTACGATATTTTGGTTGGTCATAAAAAATATTTTTTCGTAATAATTAAAAAAATAAAATAAATATAGTACAATGACAAAAATCATATGTATTTATTCGTCATAAAATGGTCTATCAGAAAAATATAATTTCATATAAAGTTTGGGTAAAAATTAAAGGATAAATAGGCTTATGTTCAAAAAAGAAACCACTGTAATCACGATATTTTGGATTATCACAATATACATTTTTTGGAAGTAATTTAGGAAAAAACTATCTATTTTACTATGACAAAAGTTATATTTTCTTAACCGTCATGACCTGGTCTATAAGAAAAATACAACTTGATAAAGTTTAGGTAAGAAATAAAAGTTTTATAGGCTTATGTTCAATACCAAAATAACCCGCTAAATCGATGAAAATATGCCAAATATTTATGTTCAAAATGTGATTTCTGCGAAAATATTTGAAGTTAAGGTAAGTTTAGTAGATATAAAGATTCAGCGTGATATAATCTATCAGAAAAATATAAATTTATATAGTTTAGTTGAGAAATACAGTTTTTTATTCTACATTTGGTGCGCAGAGTTAAAAAACAACGTATTCACAGCTATACGTAAACAGCCTGGACTTAAACAAAAATCTATGAAAACCTATTTTCTTTAATATTGAACATATCGACTTGATTTTTTTTTTTTAAATGTTCAGAATGGTATCCTCAGTCATATTTTACTGTTGGAAAATTTCCATCAACCCTAAGACCGAAAAATGGTGTGCAAATTACGATATTTTGGTTGGTCATAAAAAATATTTTTTCGTAATAATTAAAAAAATAAAATAAATATAGTACAATGACAAAAATCATATGTATTTATTCGTCATAAAATGGTCTATCAGAAAAATATAATTTCATATAAAGTTTGGGTAAAAATTAAAGGATAAATAGGCTTATGTTCAAAAAAGAAACCACTGTAATCACGATATTTTGGATTATCACAATATACATTTTTTGGAAGTAATTTAGGAAAAAACTATCTATTTTACTATGACAAAAGTTATATTTTCTTAACCGTCATGACCTGGTCTATAAGAAAAATACAACTTGATAAAGTTTAGGTAAGAAATAAAAGTTTTATAGGCTTATGTTCAATACCAAAATAACCCGCTAAATCGATGAAAATATGCCAAATATTTATGTTCAAAATGTGATTTCTGCGAAAATATTTGAAGTTAAGGTAAGTTTAGTAGATATAAAGATTCAGCGTGATATAATCTATCAGAAAAATATAAATTTATATAGTTTAGTTGAGAAATACAGTTTTTTATTCTACATTTGGTGCGCAGAGTTAAAAAACAACGTATTCACAGCTATACGTAAACAGCCTGGACTTAAACAAAAATCTATGAAAACCTATTTTCTTTAATATTGAACATATCGACTTGATTTTTTTTTTTTAAATGTTCAGAATGGTATCCTCAGTCATATTTTACTGTTGGAAAATTTCCATCAACCCTAAGACCGAAAAATGGTGTGCAAATTACGATATTTTGGTTGGTCATAAAAAATATTTTTTCGTAATAATTAAAAAAATAAAATAAATATAGTACAATGACAAAAATCATATGTATTTATTCGTCATAAAATGGTCTATCAGAAAAATATAATTTCATATAAAGTTTGGGTAAAAATTAAAGGATAAATAGGCTTATGTTCAAAAAAGAAACCACTGTAATCACGATATTTTGGATTATCACAATATACATTTTTTGGAAGTAATTTAGGAAAAAACTATCTATTTTACTATGACAAAAGTTATATTTTCTTAACCGTCATGACCTGGTCTATAAGAAAAATACAACTTGATAAAGTTTAGGTAAGAAATAAAAGTTTTATAGGCTTATGTTCAATACCAAAATAACCCGCTAAATCGATGAAAATATGCCAAATATTTATGTTCAAAATGTGATTTCTGCGAAAATATTTGAAGTTAAGGTAAGTTTAGTAGATATAAAGATTCAGCGTGATATAATCTATCAGAAAAATATAAATTTATATAGTTTAGTTGAGAAATACAGTTTTTTATTCTACATTTGGTGCGCAGAGTTAAAAAACAACGTATTCACAGCTATACGTAAACAGCCTGGACTTAAACAAAAATCTATGAAAACCTATTTTCTTTAATATTGAACATATCGACTTGATTTTTTTTTTTAAATGTTCAGAATGGTATCCTCAGTCATATTTTACTGTTGGAAAATTTCCATCAACCCTAAGACCGAAAAATGGTGTGCAAATTACGATATTTTGGTTGGTCATAAAAAATATTTTTTCGTAATAATTAAAAAAATAAAATAAATATAGTACAATGACAAAAATCATATGTATTTATTCGTCATAAAATGGTCTATCAGAAAAATATAATTTCATATAAAGTTTGGGTAAAAATTAAAGGATATATAGGCTTATGTTCAAAAAAGAAACCACTGTAATCACGATATTTTGGATTATCACAATATACATTTTTTGGAAGTAATTTAGGAAAAAACTATCTATTTTACTATGACAAAAGTTATATTTTCTTAACCGTCATGACCTGGTCTATAAGAAAAATACAACTTGATAAAGTTTAGGTAAGAAATAAAAGTTTTATAGGCTTATGTTCAATACCAAAATAACCCGCTAAATCGATGAAAATATGCCAAATATTTATGTTCAAAATGTGATTTCTGCGAAAATATTTGAAGTTAAGGTAAGTTTAGTAGATATAAAGATTCAGCGTGATATAATCTATCAGAAAAATATAAATTTATATAGTTTAGTTGAGAAATACAGTTTTTTATTCTACATTTGGTGCGCAGAGTTAAAAAACAACGTATTCACAGCTATACGTAAACAGCCTGGACTTAAACAAAAATCTATGAAAACCTATTTTCTTTAATATTGAACATATCGACTTGATTTTTTTTTTTAAATGTTCAGAATGGTATCCTCAGTCATATTTTACTGTTGGAAAATTTCCATCAACCCTAAGACCGAAAAATGGTGTGCAAATTACGATATTTTGGTTGGTCATAAAAAATATTTTTTCGTAATAATTAAAAAAATAAAATAAATATAGTACAATGACAAAAATCATATGTATTTATTCGTCATAAAATGGTCTATCAGAAAAATATAATTTCATATAAAGTTTGGGTAAAAATTAAAGGATAAATAGGCTTATGTTCAAAAAAGAAACCACTGTAATCACGATATTTTGGATTATCACAATATACATTTTTTGGAAGTAATTTAGGAAAAAACTATCTATTTTACTATGACAAAAGTTATATTTTCTTAACCGTCATGACCTGGTCTATAAGAAAAATACAACTTGATAAAGTTTAGGTAAGAAATAAAAGTTTTATAGGCTTATGTTCAATACCAAAATAACCCGCTAAATCGATGAAAATATGCCAAATATTTATGTTCAAAATGTGATTTCTGCGAAAATATTTGAAGTTAAGGTAAGTTTAGTAGATATAAAGATTCAGCGTGATATAATCTATCAGAAAAATATAAATTTATATAGTTTAGTTGAGAAATACAGTTTTTTATTCTACATTTGGTGCGCAGAGTTAAAAAACAACGTATTCACAGCTATACGTAAACAGCCTGGACTTAAACAAAAATCTATGAAAACCTATTTTCTTTAATATTGAACATATCGACTTGATTTTTTTTTTTTTAAATGTTCAGAATGGTATCCTCAGTCATATTTTACTGTTGGAAAATTTCCATCAACCCTAAGACCGAAAAATGGTGTGCAAATTACGATATTTTGGTTGGTCATAAAAAATATTTTTTCGTAATAATTAAAAAAATAAAATAAATATAGTACAATGACAAAAAATCATATGTATTTATTCGTCATAAAATGGTCTATCAGAAAAATATAATTTCATATAAAGTTTGGGTAAAAATTAAAGGATAAATAGGCTTATGTTCAAAAAAGAAACCACTGTAATCACGATATTTTGGATTATCACAATATACATTTTTTGGAAGTAATTTAGGAAAAAACTATCTATTTTACTATGACAAAAGTTATATTTTCTTAACCGTCATGACCTGGTCTATAAGAAAAAATACAACTTGATAAAGTTTAGGTAAGAAATAAAAGTTTTATAGGCTTATGTTCAATACCAAAATAACCCGCTAAATCGATGAAAATATGCCAAATATTTATGTTCAAAATGTGATTTCTGCGAAAATATTTGAAGTTAAGGTAAGTTTAGTAGATATAAAGATTCAGCGTGATATAATCTATCAGAAAAATATAAATTTATATAGTTTAGTTGAGAAATACAGTTTTTTATTCTACATTTGGTGCGCAGAGTTAAAAAACAACGTATTCACAGCTATACGTAAACAGCCTGGACTTAAACAAAAATCTATGAAAACCTATTTTCTTTAATATTGAACATATCGACTTGATTTTTTTTTTTTAAATGTTCAGAATGGTATCCTCAGTCATATTTTACTGTTGGAAAATTTCCATCAACCCTAAGACCGAAAAATGGTGTGCAAATTACGATATTTTGGTTGGTCATAAAAAATATTTTTTCGTAATAATTAAAAAAAATAAAATAAATATAGTACAATGACAAAAATCATATGTATTTATTCGTCATAAAATGGTCTATCAGAAAAATATAATTTCATATAAAGTTTGGGTAAAAATTAAAGGATAAATAGGCTTATGTTCAAAAAAGAAACCACTGTAATCACGATATTTTGGATTATCACAATATACATTTTTTGGAAGTAATTTAGGAAAAAAACTATCTATTTTACTATGACAAAAGTTATATTTTCTTAACCGTCATGACCTGGTCTATAAGAAAAATACAACTTGATAAAGTTTAGGTAAGAAATAAAAGTTTTATAGGCTTATGTTCAATACCAAAAATAACCCGCTAAATCGATGAAAATATGCCAAATATTTATGTTCAAAATGTGATTTCTGCGAAAATATTTGAAGTTAAGGTAAGTTTAGTAGATATAAAGATTCAGCGTGATATAATCTATCAGAAAAATATAAATTTATATAGTTTAGTTGAGAAATACAGTTTTTTTATTCTACATTTGGTGCGCAGAGTTAAAAAACAACGTATTCACAGCTATACGTAAACAGCCTGGACTTAAACAAAAATCTATGAAAACCTATTTTCTTTAATATTGAACATATCGACTTGATTTTTTTTTTTTTTAAATGTTCAGAATGGTATCCTCAGTCATATTTTACTGTTGGAAAATTTCCATCAACCCTAAGACCGAAAAATGGTGTGCAAATTACGATATTTTGGTTGGTCATAAAAAATATTTTTTCGTAATAATTAAAAAAAATAAAATAAATATAGTACAATGACAAAAATCATATGTATTTATTCGTCATAAAATGGTCTATCAGAAAAATATAATTTCATATAAAGTTTGGGTAAAAATTAAAGGATAAATAGGCTTATGTTCAAAAAAGAAACCACTGTAATCACGATATTTTGGATTATCACAATATACATTTTTTGGAAGTAATTTAGGAAAAAACTATCTATTTTACTATGACAAAAGTTATATTTTCTTAACCTTCATGACCTGGTCTATAAGAAAAATACAACTTGATAAAGTTTAGGTAAGAAATAAAAGTTTTATAGGCTTATGTTCAATACCAAAATAACCCGCTAAATCGATGAAAATATGCCAAATATTTTATGTTCAAAATGTGATTTCTGCGAAAATATTTGAAGTTAAGGTAAGTTTAGTAGATATAAAGATTCAGCGTGATATAATCTATCAGAAAAATATAAATTTATATAGTTTAGTTGAGAAATACAGTTTTTTATTCTACATTTGGTGCGCAGAGTTAAAAAACAACGTATTCACAGCTATACGTAAACAGCCTGGACTTAAACAAAAATCTATGAAAACCTATTTTCTTTAATATTGAACATATCGACTTGATTTTTTTTTTTTAAATGTTCAGAATGGTATCCTCAGTCATATTTTACTGTTGGAAAATTTCCATCAACCCTAAGACCGAAAAATGGTGTGCAAATTACGATATTTTGGTTGGTCATAAAAAATATTTTTTCGTAATAATTAAAAAAATAAAATAAATATAGTACAATGACAAAAATCATATGTATTTATTCGTCATAAAATGGTCTATCAGAAAAATATAATTTCATATAAAGTTTGGGTAAAAATTAAAGGATAAATAGGCTTATGTTCAAAAAAGAAACCACTGTAATCACGATATTTTGGATTATCACAATATACATTTTTTGGAAGTAATTTAGGAAAAAACTATCTATTTTACTATGACAAAAGTTATATTTTCTTAACCTTCATGACCTGGTCTATAAGAAAAATACAACTTGATAAAGTTTAGGTAAGAAATAAAAGTTTTATAGGCTTATGTTCAATACCAAAATAACCCGCTAAATCGATGAAAATATGCCAAATATTTATGTTCAAAATGTGATTTCTGCGAAAATATTTGAAGTTAAGGTAAGTTTAGTAGATATAAAGATTCAGCGTGATATAATCTATCAGAAAAATATAAATTTATATAGTTTAGTTGAGAAATACAGTTTTTTATTCTACATTTGGTGCGCAGAGTTAAAAAACAACGTATTCACAGCTATACGTAAACAGCCTGGACTTAAACAAAAATCTATGAAAACCTATTTTCTTTAATATTGAACATATCGACTTGATTTTTTTTTTTTAAATGTTCAGAATGGTATCCTCAGTCATATTTTACTGTTGGAAAATTTCCATCAACCCTAAGACCGAAAAATGGTGTGCAAATTACGATATTTTGGTTGGTCATAAAAAATATTTTTTCGTAATAATTAAAAAAATAAAATAAATATAGTACAATGACAAAAATCATATGTATTTATTCGTCATAAAATGGTCTATCAGAAAAATATAATTTCATATAAAGTTTGGGTAAAAATTAAAGGATAAATAGGCTTATGTTCAAAAAAGAAACCACTGTAATCACGATATTTTGGATTATCACAATATACATTTTTTGGAAGTAATTTAGGAAAAAACTATCTATTTTACTATGACAAAAGTTATATTTTCTTAACCGTCATGACCTGGTCTATAAGAAAAATACAACTTGATAAAGTTTAGGTAAGAAATAAAAGTTTTATAGGCTTATGTTCAATACCAAAATAACCCGCTAAATCGATGAAAATATGCCAAATATTTATGTTCAAAATGTGATTTCTGCGAAAATATTTGAAGTTAAGGTAAGTTTAGTAGATATAAAGATTCAGCGTGATATAATCTATCAGAAAAATATAAATTTATATAGTTTAGTTGAGAAATACAGTTTTTTATTCTACATTTGGTGCGCAGAGTTAAAAAACAACGTATTCACAGCTATACGTAAACAGCCTGGACTGAAACAAAAATCTATGAAAACCTATTTTCTTTAATATTGAACATATCGACTTGATTTTTTTTTTTAAATGTTCAGAATGGTATCCTCAGTCATATTTTACTGTTGGAAAATTTCCATCAACCCTAAGACCGAAAAATGGTGTGCAAATTACGATATTTTGGTTGGTCATAAAAAATATTTTTTCGTAATAATTAAAAAAATAAAATAAATATAGTACAATGACAAAAATCATATGTATTTATTCGTCATAAAATGGTCTATCAGAAAAATATAATTTCATATAAAGTTTGGGTAAAAATTAAAGGATAAATAGGCTTATGTTCAAAAAAGAAACCACTGTAATCACGATATTTTGGATTATCACAATATACATTTTTTGGAAGTAATTTAGGAAAAAACTATCTATTTTACTATGACAAAAGTTATATTTTCTTAACCGTCATGACCTGGTCTATAAGAAAAATACAACTTGATAAAGTTTAGGTAAGAAATAAAAGTTTTATAGGCTTATGTTCAATACCAAAATAACCCGCTAAATCGATGAAAATATGCCAAATATTTATGTTCAAAATGTGATTTCTGCGAAAATATTTGAAGTTAAGGTAAGTTTAGTAGATATAAAGATTCAGCGTGATATAATCTATCAGAAAAATATAAATTTATATAGTTTAGTTGAGAAATACAGTTTTTTATTCTACATTTGGTGCGCAGAGTTAAAAAACAACGTATTCACAGCTATACGTAAACAGCCTGGACTTAAACAAAAATCTATGAAAACCTATTTTCTTTAATATTGAACATATCGACTTGATTTTTTTTTTTAAATGTTCAAAATGGTATCCTCAGTCATATTTTACTGTTGGAAAATTTCCATCAACCCTAAGACCGAAAAATGGTGTGCAAATTACGATATTTTGGTTGGTCATAAAAAATATTTTTTCGTAATAATTAAAAAAATAAAATAAATATAGTACAATGACAAAAATCATATGTATTTATTCGTCATAAAATGGTCTATCAGAAAAATATAATTTCATATAAAGTTTGGGTAAAAATTAAAGGATAAATAGGCTTATGTTCAAAAAAGAAACCACTGTAATCACGATATTTTGGATTATCACAATATACATTTTTTGGAAGTAATTTAGGAAAAAACTATCTATTTTACTATGACAAAAGTTATATTTTCTTAACCGTCATGACCTGGTCTATAAGAAAAATACAACTTGATAAAGTTTAGGTAAGAAATAAAAGTTTTATAGGCTTATGTTCAATACCAAAATAACCCGCTAAATCGATGAAAATATGCCAAATATTTATGTTCAAAATGTGATTTCTGCGAAAATATTTGAAGTTAAGGTAAGTTTAGTAGATATAAAGATTCAGCGTGATATAATCTATCAGAAAAATATAAATTTATATAGTTTAGTTGAGAAATACAGTTTTTTATTCTACATTTGGTGCGCAGAGTTAAAAAACAACGTATTCACAGCTATACGTAAACAGCCTGGACTTAAACAAAAATCTATGAAAACCTATTTTCTTTAATATTGAACATATCGACTTGATTTTTTTTTTTAAATGTTCAGAATGGTATCCTCAGTCATATTTTACTGTTGGAAAATTTCCATCAACCCTAAGACCGAAAAATGGTGTGCAAATTACGATATTTTGGTTGGTCATAAAAAATATTTTTTCGTAATAATTAAAAAAATAAAATAAATATAGTACAATGACAAAAATCATATGTATTTATTCGTCATAAAATGGTCTATCAGAAAAATATAATTTCATATAAAGTTTGGGTAAAAATTAAAGGATAAATAGGCTTATGTTCAAAAAAGAAACCACTGTAATCACGATATTTTGGATTATCACAATATACATTTTTTGGAAGTAATTTAGGAAAAAACTATCTATTTTACTATGACAAAAGTTATATTTTCTTAACCGTCATGACCTGGTCTATAAGAAAAATACAACTTGATAAAGTTTAGGTAAGAAATAAAAGTTTTATAGGCTTATGTTCAATACCAAAATAACCCGCTAAATCGATGAAAATATGCCAAATATTTATGTTCAAAATGTGATTTCTGCGAAAATATTTGAAGTTAAGGTATGTTTAGTAGATATAAAGATTCAGCGTGATATAATCTATCAGAAAAATATAAATTTATATAGTTTAGTTGAGAAATACAGTTTTTTATTCTACATTTGGTGCGCAGAGTTAAAAAACAACGTATTCACAGCTATACGTAAACAGCCTGGACTTAAACAAAAATCTATGAAAACCTATTTTCTTTAATATTGAACATATCGACTTGATTTTTTTTTTTTAAATGTTCAGAATGGTATCCTCAGTCATATTTTACTGTTGGAAAATTTCCATCAACCCTAAGACCGAAAAATGGTGTGCAAATTACGATATTTTGGTTGGTCATAAAAAATATTTTTTCGTAATAATTAAAAAAATAAAATAAATATAGTACAATGACAAAAATCATATGTATTTATTCGTCATAAAATGGTCTATCAGAAAAATATAATTTCATATAAAGTTTGGGTAAAAATTAAAGGATAAATAGGCTTATGTTCAAAAAAGAAACCACTGTAATCACGATATTTTGGATTATCACAATATACATTTTTTGGAAGTAATTTAGGAAAAAACTATCTATTTTACTATGACAAAAGTTATATTTTCTTAACCGTCATGACCTGGTCTATAAGAAAAATACAACTTGATAAAGTTTAGGTAAGAAATAAAAGTTTTATAGGCTTATGTTCAATACCAAAATAACCCGCTAAATCGATGAAAATATGCCAAATATTTATGTTCAAAATGTGATTTCTGCGAAAATATTTGAAGTTAAGGTAAGTTTAGTAGATATAAAGATTCAGCGTGATATAATCTATCAGAAAAATATAAATTTATATAGTTTAGTTGAGAAATACAGTTTTTTATTCTACATTTGGTGCGCAGAGTTAAAAAACAACGTATTCACAGCTATACGTAAACAGCCTGGACTTAAACAAAAATCTATGAAAACCTATTTTCTTTAATATTGAACATATCGACTTGATTTTTTTTTTTAAATGTTCAGAATGGTATCCTCAGTCATATTTTACTGTTGGAAAATTTCCATCAACCCTAAGACCGAAAAATGGTGTGCAAATTACGATATTTTGGTTGGTCATAAAAAATATTTTTTCGTAATAATTAAAAAAATAAAATAAATATAGTACAATGACAAAAATCATATGTATTTATTCGTCATAAAATGGTCTATCAGAAAAATATAATTTCATATAAAGTTTGGGTAAAAATTAAAGGATAAATAGGCTTATGTTCAAAAAAGAAACCACTGTAATCACGATATTTTGGATTATCACAATATACATTTTTTGGAAGTAATTTAGGAAAAAACTATCTATTTTACTATGACAAAAGTTATATTTTCTTAACCGTCATGACCTGGTCTATAAGAAAAATACAACTTGATAAAGTTTAGGTAAGAAATAAAAGTTTTATAGGCTTATGTTCAATACCAAAATAACCCGCTAAATCGATGAAAATATGCCAAATATTTATGTTCAAAATGTGATTTCTGCGAAAATATTTGAAGTTAAGGTAAGTTTAGTAGATATAAAGATTCAGCGTGATATAATCTATCAGAAAAATATAAATTTATATAGTTTAGTTGAGAAATACAGTTTTTTATTCTACATTTGGTGCGCAGAGTTAAAAAACAACGTATTCACAGCTATACGTAAACAGCCTGGACTTAAACAAAAATCTATGAAAACCTATTTTCTTTAATATTGAACATATCGACTTGATTTTTTTTTTTAAATGTTCAGAATGGTATCCTCAGTCATATTTTACTGTTGGAAAATTTCCATCAACCCTAAGACCGAAAAATGGTGTGCAAATTACGATATTTTGGTTGGTCATAAAAAATATTTTTTCGTAATAATTAAAAAAATAAAATAAATATAGTACAATGACAAAAATCATATGTATTTATTCGTCATAAAATGGTCTATCAGAAAAATATAATTTCATATAAAGTTTGGGTAAAAATTAAAGGATAAATAGGCTTATGTTCAAAAAAGAAACCACTGTAATCACGATATTTTGGATTATCACAATATACATTTTTTGGAAGTAATTTAGGAAAAAACTATCTATTTTACTATGACAAAAGTTATATTTTCTTAACCGTCATGACCTGGTCTATAAGAAAAATACAACTTGATAAAGTTTAGGTAAGAAATAAAAGTTTTATAGGCTTATGTTCAATACCAAAATAACCCGCTAAATCGATGAAAATATGCCAAATATTTATGTTCAAAATGTGATTTCTGCGAAAATATTTGAAGTTAAGGTATGTTTAGTAGATATAAAGATTCAGCGTGATATAATCTATCAGAAAAATATAAATTTATATAGTTTAGTTGAGAAATACAGTTTTTTATTCTACATTTGGTGCGCAGAGTTAAAAAACAACGTATTCACAGCTATACGTAAACAGCCTGGACTTAAACAAAAATCTATGAAAACCTATTTTCTTTAATATTGAACATATCGACTTGATTTTTTTTTTTTAAATGTTCAGAATGGTATCCTCAGTCATATTTTACTGTTGGAAAATTTCCATCAACCCTAAGACCGAAAAATGGTGTGCAAATTACGATATTTTGGTTGGTCATAAAAAATATTTTTTCGTAATAATTAAAAAAAATAAAATAAATATAGTACAATGACAAAAATCATATGTATTTATTCGTCATAAAATGGTCTATCAGAAAAATATAATTTCATATAAAGTTTGGGTAAAAATTAAAGGATAAATAGGCTTATGTTCAAAAAAGAAACCACTGTAATCACGATATTTTGGATTATCACAATATACATTTTTTGGAAGTAATTTAGGAAAAAAACTATCTATTTTACTATGACAAAAGTTATATTTTCTTAACCGTCATGACCTGGTCTATAAGAAAAATACAACTTGATAAAGTTTAGGTAAGAAATAAAAGTTTTATAGGCTTATGTTCAATACCAAAATAACCCGCTAAATCGATGAAAATATGCCAAATATTTATGTTCAAAATGTGATTTCTGCGAAAATATTTGAAGTTAAGGTAAGTTTAGTAGATATAAAGATTCAGCGTGATATAATCTATCAGAAAAATATAAATTTATATAGTTTAGTTGAGAAATACAGTTTTTTATTCTACATTTGGTGCGCAGAGTTAAAAAACAACGTATTCACAGCTATACGTAAACAGCCTGGACTTAAACAAAAATCTATGAAAACCTATTTTCTTTAATATTGAACATATCGACTTGATTTTTTTTTTTAAATGTTCAGAATGGTATCCTCAGTCATATTTTACTGTTGGAAAATTTCCATCAACCCTAAGACCGAAAAATGGTGTGCAAATTACGATATTTTGGTTGGTCATAAAAAATATTTTTTCGTAATAATTAAAAAAATAAAATAAATATAGTACAATGACAAAAATCATATGTATTTATTCGTCATAAAATGGTCTATCAGAAAAATATAATTTCATATAAAGTTTGGGTAAAAATTAAAGGATAAATAGGCTTATGTTCAAAAAAGAAACCACTGTAATCACGATATTTTGGATTATCACAATATACATTTTTTGGAAGTAATTTAGGAAAAAACTATCTATTTTACTATGACAAAAGTTATATTTTCTTAACCGTCATGACCTGGTCTATAAGAAAAATACAACTTGATAAAGTTTAGGTAAGAAATAAAAGTTTTATAGGCTTATGTTCAATACCAAAATAACCCGCTAAATCGATGAAAATATGCCAAATATTTATGTTCAAAATGTGATTTCTGCGAAAATATTTGAAGTTAAGGTAAGTTTAGTAGATATAAAGATTCAGCGTGATATAATCTATCAGAAAAATATAAATTTATATAGTTTAGTTGAGAAATACAGTTTTTTATTCTACATTTGGTGCGCAGAGTTAAAAAACAACGTATTCACAGCTATACGTAAACAGCCTGGACTTAAACAAAAATCTATGAAAACCTATTTTCTTTAATATTGAACATATCGACTTGATTTTTTTTTTTTAAATGTTCAGAATGGTATCCTCAGTCATATTTTACTGTTGGAAAATTTCCATCAACCCTAAGACCGAAAAATGGTGTGCAAATTACGATATTTTGGTTGGTCATAAAAAATATTTTTTCGTAATAATTAAAAAAATAAAATAAATATAGTACAATGACAAAAATCATATGTATTTATTCGTCATAAAATGGTCTATCAGAAAAATATAATTTCATATAAAGTTTGGGTAAAAATTAAAGGATAAATAGGCTTATGTTCAAAAAAGAAACCACTGTAATCACGATATTTTGGATTATCACAATATACATTTTTTGGAAGTAATTTAGGAAAAAACTATCTATTTTACTATGACAAAAGTTATATTTTCTTAACCGTCATGACCTGGTCTATAAGAAAAATACAACTTGATAAAGTTTAGGTAAGAAATAAAAGTTTTATAGGCTTATGTTCAATACCAAAATAACCCGCTAAATCGATGAAAATATGCCAAATATTTATGTTCAAAATGTGATTTCTGCGAAAATATTTGAAGTTAAGGTAAGTTTAGTAGATATAAAGATTCAGCGTGATATAATCTATCAGAAAAATATAAATTTATATAGTTTAGTTGAGAAATACAGTTTTTTATTCTACATTTGGTGCGCAGAGTTAAAAAACAACGTATTCACAGCTATACGTAAACAGCCTGGACTTTAAACAAAAATCTATGAAAACCTATTTTCTTTAATATTGAACATATCGACTTGATTTTTTTTTTTAAATGTTCAGAATGGTATCCTCAGTCATATTTTACTGTTGGAAAATTTCCATCAACCCTAAGACCGAAAAATGGTGTGCAAATTACGATATTTTGGTTGGTCATAAAAAATATTTTTTCGTAATAATTAAAAAAATAAAATAAATATAGTACAATGACAAAAATCATATGTATTTATTCGTCATAAAATGGTCTATCAGAAAAATATAATTTCATATAAAGTTTGGGTAAAAATTAAAGGATAAATAGGCTTATGTTCAAAAAAGAAACCACTGTAATCACGATATTTTGGATTATCACAATATACATTTTTTGGAAGTAATTTAGGAGAAAACTATCTATTTTACTATGACAAAAGTTATATTTTCTTAACCGTCATGACCTGGTCTATAAGAAAAATACAACTTGATAAAGTTTAGGTAAGAAATAAAAGTTTTATAGGCTTATGTTCAATACCAAAATAACCCGCTAAATCGATGAAAATATGCCAAATATTTATGTTCAAAATGTGATTTCTGCGAAAATATTTGAAGTTAAGGTAAGTTTAGTAGATATAAAGATTCAGCGTGATATAATCTATCAGAAAAATATAAATTTATATAGTTTAGTTGAGAAATACAGTTTTTTATTCTACATTTGGTGCGCAGAGTTAAAAAACAACGTATTCACAGCTATACGTAAACAGCCTGGACTTAAACAAAAATCTATGAAAACCTATTTTCTTTAATATTGAACATATCGACTTGATTTTTTTTTTTTAAATGTTCAGAATGGTATCCTCAGTCATATTTTACTGTTGGAAAATTTCCATCAACCCTAAGACCGAAAAATGGTGTGCAAATTACGATATTTTGGTTGGTCATAAAAAATATTTTTTCGTAATAATTAAAAAAATAAAATAAATATAGTACAATGACAAAAATCATATGTATTTATTCGTCATAAAATGGTCTATCAGAAAAATATAATTTCATATAAAGTTTGGGTAAAAATTAAAGGATAAATAGGCTTATGTTCAAAAAAGAAACCACTGTAATCACGATATTTTGGATTATCACAATATACATTTTTTGGAAGTAATTTAGGAAAAAACTATCTATTTTACTATGACAAAAGTTATATTTTCTTAACCGTCATGACCTGGTCTATAAGAAAAATACAACTTGATAAAGTTTAGGTAAGAAATAAAAGTTTTATAGGCTTATGTTCAATACCAAAATAACCCGCTAAATCGATGAAAATATGCCAAATATTTATGTTCAAAATGTGATTTCTGCGAAAATATTTGAAGTTAAGGTAAGTTTAGTAGATATAAAGATTCAGCGTGATATAATCTATCAGAAAAATATAAATTTATATAGTTTAGTTGAGAAATACAGTTTTTTATTCTACATTTGGTGCGCAGAGTTAAAAAACAACGTATTCACAGCTATACGTAAACAGCCTGGACTTAAACAAAAATCTATGAAAACCTATTTTCTTTAATATTGAACATATCGACTTGATTTTTTTTTTTTTAAATGTTCAGAATGGTATCCTCAGTCATATTTTACTGTTGGAAAATTTCCATCAACCCTAAGACCGAAAAATGGTGTGCAAATTACGATATTTTGGTTGGTCATAAAAAATATTTTTTCGTAATAATTAAAAAAATAAAATAAATATAGTACAATGACAAAAATCATATGTATTTATTCGTCATAAAATGGTCTATCAGAAAAATATAATTTCATATAAAGTTTGGGTAAAAATTAAAGGATAAATAGGCTTATGTTCAAAAAAGAAACCACTGTAATCACGATATTTTGGATTATCACAATATACATTTTTTGGAAGTAATTTAGGAAAAAACTATCTATTTTACTATGACAAAAGTTATATTTTCTTAACCGTCATGACCTGGTCTATAAGAAAAATACAACTTGATAAAGTTTAGGTAAGAAATAAAAGTTTTATAGGCTTATGTTCAATACCAAAATAACCCGCTAAATCGATGAAAATATGCCAAATATTTATGTTCAAAATGTGATTTCTGCGAAAATATTTGAAGTTAAGGTAAGTTTAGTAGATATAAAGATTCAGCGTGATATAATCTATCAGAAAAATATAAATTTATATAGTTTAGTTGAGAAATACAGTTTTTTATTCTACATTTGGTGCGCAGAGTTAAAAAACAACGTATTCACAGCTATACGTAAACAGCCTGGACTTAAACAAAAATCTATGAAAACCTATTTTCTTTAATATTGAACATATCGACTTGATTTTTTTTTTTTAAATGTTCAGAATGGTATCCTCAGTCATATTTTACTGTTGGAAAATTTCCATCAACCCTAAGACCGAAAAATGGTGTGCAAATTACGATATTTTGGTTGGTCATAAAAAATATTTTTTCGTAATAATTAAAAAAATAAAATAAATATAGTACAATGACAAAAATCATATGTATTTATTCGTCATAAAATGGTCTATCAGAAAAATATAATTTCATATAAAGTTTGGGTAAAAATTAAAGGATAAATAGGCTTATGTTCAAAAAAGAAACCACTGTAATCACGATATTTTGGATTATCACAATATACATTTTTTGGAAGTAATTTAGGAAAAAACTATCTATTTTACTATGACAAAAGTTATATTTTCTTAACCGTCATGACCTGGTCTATAAGAAAAATACAACTTGATAAAGTTTAGGTAAGAAATAAAAGTTTTATAGGCTTATGTTCAATACCAAAATAACCCGCTAAATCGATGAAAATATGCCAAATATTTATGTTCAAAATGTGATTTCTGCGAAAATATTTGAAGTTAAGGTAAGTTTAGTAGATATAAAGATTCAGCGTGATATAATCTATCAGAAAAATATAAATTTATATAGTTTAGTTGAGAAATACAGTTTTTTATTCTACATTTGGTGCGCAGAGTTACTTAAAAATTAAAAAATAAAAGAAAAAAAAAAAAAATACTTAAACAAAAATCTATGAAAACCTATTTTCTTTAATATTGAACATATCGACTTGATTTTTTTTTTTTAAATGTTCAGAATGGTATCCTCAGTCATATTTTACTGTTGGAAAATTTCCATCAACCCTAAGACCGAAAAATGGTGTGCAAATTACGATATTTTGGTTGGTCATAAAAAATATTTTTTCGTAATAATTAAAAAAATAAAATAAATATAGTACAATGACAAAAATCATATGTATTTATTCGTCATAAAATGGTCTATCAGAAAAATATAATTTCATATAAAGTTTGGGTAAAAATTAAAGGATAAATAGGCTTATGTTCAAAAAAGAAACCACTGTAATCACGATATTTTGGATTATCACAATATACATTTTTTGGAAGTAATTTAGGAAAAAACTATCTATTTTACTATGACAAAAGTTATATTTTCTTAACCGTCATGACCTGGTCTATAAGAAAAATACAACTTGATAAAGTTTAGGTAAGAAATAAAAGTTTTATAGGCTTATGTTCAATACCAAAATAACCCGCTAAATCGATGAAAATATGCCAAATATTTATGTTCAAAATGTGATTTCTGCGAAAATATTTGAAGTTAAGGTAAGTTTAGTAGATATAAAGATTCAGCGTGATATAATCTATCAGAAAAATATAAATTTATATAGTTTAGTTGAGAAATACAGTTTTTTATTCTACATTTGGTGCGCAGAGTTAAAAAACAACGTATTCACAGCTATACGTAAACAGCCTGGACTTAAACAAAAATCTATGAAAACCTATTTTCTTTAATATTGAACATATCGACTTGATTTTTTTTTTTAAATGTTCAGAATGGTATCCTCAGTCATATTTTACTGTTGGAAAATTTCCATCAACCCTAAGACCGAAAAATGGTGTGCAAATTACGATATTTTGGTTGGTCATAAAAAATATTTTTTCGTAATAATTAAAAAAATAAAATAAATATAGTACAATGACAAAAAATCATATGTATTTATTCGTCATAAAATGGTCTATCAGAAAAATATAATTTCATATAAAGTTTGGGTAAAAATTAAAGGATAAATAGGCTTATGTTCAAAAAAGAAACCACTGTAATCACGATATTTTGGATTATCACAATATACATTTTTTGGAAGTAATTTAGGAAAAAACTATCTATTTTACTATGACAAAAGTTATATTTTCTTAACCGTCATGACCTGGTCTATAAGAAAAATACAACTTGATAAAGTTTAGGTAAGAAATAAAAGTTTTATAGGCTTATGTTCAATACCAAAATAACCCGCTAAATCGATGAAAATATGCCAAATATTTATGTTCAAAATGTGATTTCTGCGAAAATATTTGAAGTTAAGGTAAGTTTAGTAGATATAAAGATTCAGCGTGATATAATCTATCAGAAAAATATAAATTTATATAGTTTAGTTGAGAAATACAGTTTTTTTATTCTACATTTGGTGCGCAGAGTTAAAAAACAACGTATTCACAGCTATACGTAAACAGCCTGGACTTAAACAAAAATCTATGAAAACCTATTTTCTTTAATATTGAACATATCGACTTGATTTTTTTTTTTTAAATGTTCAGAATGGTATCCTCAGTCATATTTTACTGTTGGAAAATTTCCATCAACCCTAAGACCGAAAAATGGTGTGCAAATTACGATATTTTGGTTGGTCATAAAAAATATTTTTTCGTAATAATTAAAAAAATAAAATAAATATAGTACAATGACAAAAATCATATGTATTTATTCGTCATAAAATGGTCTATCAGAAAAATATAATTTCATATAAAGTTTGGGTAAAAATTAAAGGATAAATAGGCTTATGTTCAAAAAAGAAACCACTGTAATCACGATATTTTGGATTATCACAATATACATTTTTTGGAAGTAATTTAGGAAAAAACTATCTATTTTACTATGACAAAAGTTATATTTTCTTAACCGTCATGACCTGGTCTATAAGAAAAATACAACTTGATAAAGTTTAGGTAAGAAATAAAAGTTTTATAGGCTTATGTTCAATACCAAAATAACCCGCTAAATCGATGAAAATATGCCAAATATTTATGTTCAAAATGTGATTTCTGCGAAAATATTTGAAGTTAAGGTAAGTTTAGTAGATATAAAGATTCAGCGTGATATAATCTATCAGAAAAATATAAATTTATATAGTTTAGTTGAGAAATACAGTTTTTTATTCTACATTTGGTGCGCAGAGTTAAAAAACAACGTATTCACAGCTATACGTAAACAGCCTGGACTTAAACAAAAATCTATGAAAACCTATTTTCTTTAATATTGAACATATCGACTTGATTTTTTTTTTTAAATGTTCAGAATGGTATCCTCAGTCATATTTTACTGTTGGAAAATTTCCATCAACCCTAAGACCGAAAAATGGTGTGCAAATTACGATATTTTGGTTGGTCATAAAAAATATTTTTTCGTAATAATTAAAAAAATAAAATAAATATAGTACAATGACAAAAATCATATGTATTTATTCGTCATAAAATGGTCTATCAGAAAAATATAATTTCATATAAAGTTTGGGTAAAAATTAAAGGATAAATAGGCTTATGTTCAAAAAAGAAACCACTGTAATCACGATATTTTGGATTATCACAATATACATTTTTTGGAAGTAATTTAGGAAAAAACTATCTATTTTACTATGACAAAAGTTATATTTTCTTAACCGTCATGACCTGGTCTATAAGAAAAATACAACTTGATAAAGTTTAGGTAAGAAATAAAAGTTTTATAGGCTTATGTTCAATACCAAAATAACCCGCTAAATCGATGAAAATATGCCAAATATTTATGTTCAAAATGTGATTTCTGCGAAAATATTTGAAGTTAAGGTAAGTTTAGTAGATATAAAGATTCAGCGTGATATAATCTATCAGAAAAATATAAATTTATATAGTTTAGTTGAGAAATACAGTTTTTTATTCTACATTTGGTGCGCAGAGTTAAAAAACAACGTATTCACAGCTATACGTAAACAGCCTGGACTTAAACAAAAATCTATGAAAACCTATTTTCTTTAATATTGAACATATCGACTTGATTTTTTTTTTTTAAATGTTCAGAATGGTATCCTCAGTCATATTTTACTGTTGGAAAATTTCCATCAACCCTAAGACCGAAAAATGGTGTGCAAATTACGATATTTTGGTTGGTCATAAAAAATATTTTTTCGTAATAATTAAAAAAATAAAATAAATATAGTACAATGACAAAAATCATATGTATTTATTCGTCATAAAATGGTCTATCAGAAAAATATAATTTCATATAAAGTTTGGGTAAAAATTAAAGGATAAATAGGCTTATGTTCAAAAAAGAAACCACTGTAATCACGATATTTTGGATTATCACAATATACATTTTTTGGAAGTAATTTAGGAAAAAACTATCTATTTTACTATGACAAAAGTTATATTTTCTTAACCGTCATGACCTGGTCTATAAGAAAAATACAACTTGATAAAGTTTAGGTAAGAAATAAAAGTTTTATAGGCTTATGTTCAATACCAAAATAACCCGCTAAATCGATGAAAATATGCCAAATATTTATGTTCAAAATGTGATTTCTGCGAAAATATTTGAAGTTAAGGTAAGTTTAGTAGATATAAAGATTCAGCGTGATATAATCTATCAGAAAAATATAAATTTATATAGTTTAGTTGAGAAATACAGTTTTTTATTCTACATTTGGTGCGCAGAGTTAAAAAACAACGTATTCACAGCTATACGTAAACAGCCTGGACTTAAACAAAAATCTATGAAAACCTATTTTCTTTAATATTGAACATATCGACTTGATTTTTTTTTTTTAAATGTTCAGAATGGTATCCTCAGTCATATTTTACTGTTGGAAAATTTCCATCAACCCTAAGACCGAAAAATGGTGTGCAAATTACGATATTTTGGTTGGTCATAAAAAATATTTTTTCGTAATAATTAAAAAAATAAAATAAATATAGTACAATGACAAAAATCATATGTATTTATTCGTCATAAAATGGTCTATCAGAAAAATATAATTTCATATAAAGTTTGGGTAAAAATTAAAGGATAAATAGGCTTATGTTCAAAAAAGAAACCACTGTAATCACGATATTTTGGATTATCACAATATACATTTTTTGGAAGTAATTTAGGAAAAAACTATCTATTTTACTATGACAAAAGTTATATTTTCTTAACCGTCATGACCTGGTCTATAAGAAAAATACAACTTGATAAAGTTTAGGTAAGAAATAAAAGTTTTATAGGCTTATGTTCAATACCAAAATAACCCGCTAAATCGATGAAAATATGCCAAATATTTATGTTCAAAATGTGATTTCTGCGAAAATATTTGAAGTTAAGGTAAGTTTAGTAGATATAAAGATTCAGCGTGATATAATCTATCAGAAAAATATAAATTTATATAGTTTAGTTGAGAAATACAGTTTTTTATTCTACATTTGGTGCGCAGAGTTAAAAAACAACGTATTCACAGCTATACGTAAACAGCCTGGACTTAAACAAAAATCTATGAAAACCTATTTTCTTTAATATTGAACATATCGACTTGATTTTTTTTTTTAAATGTTCAGAATGGTATCCTCAGTCATATTTTACTGTTGGAAAATTTCCATCAACCCTAAGACCGAAAAATGGTGTGCAAATTACGATATTTTGGTTGGTCATAAAAAATATTTTTTCGTAATAATTAAAAAAATAAAATAAATATAGTACAATGACAAAAATCATATGTATTTATTCGTCATAAAATGGTCTATCAGAAAAATATAATTTCATATAAAGTTTGGGTAAAAATTAAAGGATAAATAGGCTTATGTTCAAAAAAGAAACCACTGTAATCACGATATTTTGGATTATCACAATATACATTTTTTGGAAGTAATTTAGGAAAAAACTATCTATTTTACTATGACAAAAGTTATATTTTCTTAACCGTCATGACCTGGTCTATAAGAAAAATACAACTTGATAAAGTTTAGGTAAGAAATAAAAGTTTTATAGGCTTATGTTCAATACCAAAATAACCCGCTAAATCGATGAAAATATGCCAAATATTTATGTTCAAAATGTGATTTCTGCGAAAATATTTGAAGTTAAGGTAAGTTTAGTAGATATAAAGATTCAGCGTGATATAATCTATCAGAAAAATATAAATTTATATAGTTTAGTTGAGAAATACAGTTTTTTATTCTACATTTGGTGCGCAGAGTTAAAAAACAACGTATTCACAGCTATACGTAAACAGCCTGGACTTAAACAAAAATCTATGAAAACCTATTTTCTTTAATATTGAACATATCGACTTGATTTTTTTTTTTTAAATGTTCAGAATGGTATCCTCAGTCATATTTTACTGTTGGAAAATTTCCATCAACCCTAAGACCGAAAAATGGTGTGCAAATTACGATATTTTGGTTGGTCATAAAAAATATTTTTTCGTAATAATTAAAAAAATAAAATAAATATAGTACAATGACAAAAATCATATGTATTTATTCGTCATAAAATGGTCTATCAGAAAAATATAATTTCATATAAAGTTTGGGTAAAAATTAAAGGATAAATAGGCTTATGTTCAAAAAAGAAACCACTGTAATCACGATATTTTGGATTATCACAATATACATTTTTTGGAAGTAATTTAGGAAAAAACTATCTATTTTACTATGACAAAAGTTATATTTTCTTAACCGTCATGACCTGGTCTATAAGAAAAATACAACTTGATAAAGTTTAGGTAAGAAATAAAAGTTTTATAGGCTTATGTTCAATACCAAAATAACCCGCTAAATCGATGAAAATATGCCAAATATTTATGTTCAAAATGTGATTTCTGCGAAAATATTTGAAGTTAAGGTAAGTTTAGTAGATATAAAGATTCAGCGTGATATAATCTATCAGAAAAATATAAATTTATATAGTTTAGTTGAGAAATACAGTTTTTTATTCTACATTTGGTGCGCAGAGTTAAAAAACAACGTATTCACAGCTATACGTAAACAGCCTGGACTTAAACAAAAATCTATGAAAACCTATTTTCTTTAATATTGAACATATCGACTTGATTTTTTTTTTTTAAATGTTCAGAATGGTATCCTCAGTCATATTTTACTGTTGGAAAATTTCCATCAACCCTAAGACCGAAAAATGGTGTGCAAATTACGATATTTTGGTTGGTCATAAAAAATATTTTTTCGTAATAATTAAAAAAATAAAATAAATATAGTACAATGACAAAAATCATATGTATTTATTCGTCATAAAATGGTCTATCAGAAAAATATAATTTCATATAAAGTTTGGGTAAAAATTAAAGGATAAATAGGCTTATGTTCAAAAAAGAAACCACTGTAATCACGATATTTTGGATTATCACAATATACATTTTTTGGAAGTAATTTAGGAAAAAACTATCTATTTTACTATGACAAAAGTTATATTTTCTTAACCGTCATGACCTGGTCTATAAGAAAAATACAACTTGATAAAGTTTAGGTAAGAAATAAAAGTTTTATAGGCTTATGTTCAATACCAAAATAACCCGCTAAATCGATGAAAATATGCCAAATATTTATGTTCAAAATGTGATTTCTGCGAAAATATTTGAAGTTAAGGTAAGTTTAGTAGATATAAAGATTCAGCGTGATATAATCTATCAGAAAAATATAAATTTATATAGTTTAGTTGAGAAATACAGTTTTTTATTCTACATTTGGTGCGCAGAGTTAAAAAACAACGTATTCACAGCTATACGTAAACAGCCTGGACTTAAACAAAAATCTATGAAAACCTATTTTCTTTAATATTGAACATATCGACTTGATTTTTTTTTTTTAAATGTTCAGAATGGTATCCTCAGTCATATTTTACTGTTGGAAAATTTCCATCAACCCTAAGACCGAAAAATGGTGTGCAAATTACGATATTTTGGTTGGTCATAAAAAATATTTTTTCGTAATAATTAAAAAAATAAAATAAATATAGTACAATGACAAAAATCATATGTATTTATTCGTCATAAAATGGTCTATCAGAAAAATATAATTTCATATAAAGTTTGGGTAAAAATTAAAGGATAAATAGGCTTATGTTCAAAAAAGAAACCACTGTAATCACGATATTTTGGATTATCACAATATACATTTTTTGGAAGTAATTTAGGAAAAAACTATCTATTTTACTATGACAAAAGTTATATTTTCTTAACCGTCATGACCTGGTCTATAAGAAAAATACAACTTGATAAAGTTTAGGTAAGAAATAAAAGTTTTATAGGCTTATGTTCAATACCAAAATAACCCGCTAAATCGATGAAAATATGCCAAATATTTATGTTCAAAATGTGATTTCTGCGAAAATATTTGAAGTTAAGGTAAGTTTAGTAGATATAAAGATTCAGCGTGATATAATCTATCAGAAAAATATAAATTTATATAGTTTAGTTGAGAAATACAGTTTTTTATTCTACATTTGGTGCGCAGAGTTAAAAAACAACGTATTCACAGCTATACGTAAACAGCCTGGACTTAAACAAAAATCTATGAAAACCTATTTTCTTTAATATTGAACATATCGACTTGATTTTTTTTTTTAAATGTTCAGAATGGTATCCTCAGTCATATTTTACTGTTGGAAAATTTCCATCAACCCTAAGACCGAAAAATGGTGTGCAAATTACGATATTTTGGTTGGTCATAAAAAATATTTTTTCGTAATAATTAAAAAAATAAAATAAATATAGTACAATGACAAAAATCATATGTATTTATTCGTCATAAAATGGTCTATCAGAAAAATATAATTTCATATAAAGTTTGGGTAAAAATTAAAGGATAAATAGGCTTATGTTCAAAAAAGAAACCACTGTAATCACGATATTTTGGATTATCACAATATACATTTTTTGGAAGTAATTTAGGAAAAAACTATCTATTTTACTATGACAAAAGTTATATTTTCTTAACCGTCATGACCTGGTCTATAAGAAAAATACAACTTGATAAAGTTTAGGTAAGAAATAAAAGTTTTATAGGCTTATGTTCAATACCAAAATAACCCGCTAAATCGATGAAAATATGCCAAATATTTATGTTCAAAATGTGATTTCTGCGAAAATATTTGAAGTTAAGGTAAGTTTAGTAGATATAAAGATTCAGCGTGATATAATCTATCAGAAAAATATAAATTTATATAGTTTAGTTGAGAAATACAGTTTTTTATTCTACATTTGGTGCGCAGAGTTAAAAAACAACGTATTCACAGCTATACGTAAACAGCCTGGACTTAAACAAAAATCTATGAAAACCTATTTTCTTTAATATTGAACATATCGACTTGATTTTTTTTTTTTAAATGTTCAGAATGGTATCCTCAGTCATATTTTACTGTTGGAAAATTTCCATCAACCCTAAGACCGAAAAATGGTGTGCAAATTACGATATTTTGGTTGGTCATAAAAAATATTTTTTCGTAATAATTAAAAAAATAAAATAAATATAGTACAATGACAAAAATCATATGTATTTATTCGTCATAAAATGGTCTATCAGAAAAATATAATTTCATATAAAGTTTGGGTAAAAATTAAAGGATAAATAGGCTTATGTTCAAAAAAGAAACCACTGTAATCACGATATTTTGGATTATCACAATATACATTTTTTGGAAGTAATTTAGGAAAAAACTATCTATTTTACTATGACAAAAGTTATATTTTCTTAACCGTCATGACCTGGTCTATAAGAAAAATACAACTTGATAAAGTTTAGGTAAGAAATAAAAGTTTTATAGGCTTATGTTCAATACCAAAATAACCCGCTAAATCGATGAAAATATGCCAAATATTTATGTTCAAAATGTGATTTCTGCGAAAATATTTGAAGTTAAGGTAAGTTTAGTAGATATAAAGATTCAGCGTGATATAATCTATCAGAAAAATATAAATTTATATAGTTTAGTTGAGAAATACAGTTTTTTATTCTACATTTGGTGCGCAGAGTTAAAAAACAACGTATTCACAGCTATACGTAAACAGCCTGGACTTAAACAAAAATCTATGAAAACCTATTTTCTTTAATATTGAACATATCGACTTGATTTTTTTTTTTTAAATGTTCAGAATGGTATCCTCAGTCATATTTTACTGTTGGAAAATTTCCATCAACCCTAAGACCGAAAAATGGTGTGCAAATTACGATATTTTGGTTGGTCATAAAAAATATTTTTTCGTAATAATTAAAAAAATAAAATAAATATAGTACAATGACAAAAATCATATGTATTTATTCGTCATAAAATGGTCTATCAGAAAAATATAATTTCATATAAAGTTTGGGTAAAAATTAAAGGATAAATAGGCTTATGTTCAAAAAAGAAACCACTGTAATCACGATATTTTGGATTATCACAATATACATTTTTTGGAAGTAATTTAGGAAAAAACTATCTATTTTACTATGACAAAAGTTATATTTTCTTAACCGTCATGACCTGGTCTATAAGAAAAATACAACTTGATAAAGTTTAGGTAAGAAATAAAAGTTTTATAGGCTTATGTTCAATACCAAAATAACCCGCTAAATCGATGAAAATATGCCAAATATTTATGTTCAAAATGTGATTTCTGCGAAAATATTTGAAGTTAAGGTAAGTTTAGTAGATATAAAGATTCAGCGTGATATAATCTATCAGAAAAATATAAATTTATATAGTTTAGTTGAGAAATACAGTTTTTTATTCTACATTTGGTGCGCAGAGTTAAAAAACAACGTATTCACAGCTATACGTAAACAGCCTGGACTTAAACAAAAATCTATGAAAACCTATTTTCTTTAATATTGAACATATCGACTTGATTTTTTTTTTTAAATGTTCAGAATGGTATCCTCAGTCATATTTTACTGTTGGAAAATTTCCATCAACCCTAAGACCGAAAAATGGTGTGCAAATTACGATATTTTGGTTGGTCATAAAAAATATTTTTTCGTAATAATTAAAAAAATAAAATAAATATAGTACAATGACAAAAATCATATGTATTTATTCGTCATAAAATGGTCTATCAGAAAAATATAATTTCATATAAAGTTTGGGTAAAAATTAAAGGATAAATAGGCTTATGTTCAAAAAAGAAACCACTGTAATCACGATATTTTGGATTATCACAATATACATTTTTTGGAAGTAATTTAGGAAAAAACTATCTATTTTACTATGACAAAAGTTATATTTTCTTAACCGTCATGACCTGGTCTATAAGAAAAATACAACTTGATAAAGTTTAGGTAAGAAATAAAAGTTTTATAGGCTTATGTTCAATACCAAAATAACCCGCTAAATCGATGAAAATATGCCAAATATTTATGTTCAAAATGTGATTTCTGCGAAAATATTTGAAGTTAAGGTAAGTTTAGTAGATATAAAGATTCAGCGTGATATAATCTATCAGAAAAATATAAATTTATATAGTTTAGTTGAGAAATACAGTTTTTTATTCTACATTTGGTGCGCAGAGTTAAAAAACAACGTATTCACAGCTATACGTAAACAGCCTGGACTTAAACAAAAATCTATGAAAACCTATTTTCTTTAATATTGAACATATCGACTTGATTTTTTTTTTTTAAATGTTCAGAATGGTATCCTCAGTCATATTTTACTGTTGGAAAATTTCCATCAACCCTAAGACCGAAAAATGGTGTGCAAATTACGATATTTTGGTTGGTCATAAAAAATATTTTTTCGTAATAATTAAAAAAATAAAATAAATATAGTACAATGACAAAAATCATATGTATTTATTCGTCATAAAATGGTCTATCAGAAAAATATAATTTCATATAAAGTTTGGGTAAAAATTAAAGGATAAATAGGCTTATGTTCAAAAAAGAAACCACTGTAATCACGATATTTTGGATTATCACAATATACATTTTTTGGAAGTAATTTAGGAAAAAACTATCTATTTTACTATGACAAAAGTTATATTTTCTTAACCGTCATGACCTGGTCTATAAGAAAAATACAACTTGATAAAGTTTAGGTAAGAAATAAAAGTTTTATAGGCTTATGTTCAATACCAAAATAACCCGCTAAATCGATGAAAATATGCCAAATATTTATGTTCAAAATGTGATTTCTGCGAAAATATTTGAAGTTAAGGTAAGTTTAGTAGATATAAAGATTCAGCGTGATATAATCTATCAGAAAAATATAAATTTATATAGTTTAGTTGAGAAATACAGTTTTTTATTCTACATTTGGTGCGCAGAGTTAAAAAACAACGTATTCACAGCTATACGTAAACAGCCTGGACTTAAACAAAAATCTATGAAAACCTATTTTCTTTAATATTGAACATATCGACTTGATTTTTTTTTTTTAAATGTTCAGAATGGTATCCTCAGTCATATTTTACTGTTGGAAAATTTCCATCAACCCTAAGACCGAAAAATGGTGTGCAAATTACGATATTTTGGTTGGTCATAAAAAATATTTTTTCGTAATAATTAAAAAAATAAAATAAATATAGTACAATGACAAAAATCATATGTATTTATTCGTCATAAAATGGTCTATCAGAAAAATATAATTTCATATAAAGTTTGGGTAAAAATTAAAGGATAAATAGGCTTATGTTCAAAAAAGAAACCACTGTAATCACGATATTTTGGATTATCACAATATACATTTTTTGGAAGTAATTTAGGAAAAAACTATCTATTTTACTATGACAAAAGTTATATTTTCTTAACCGTCATGACCTGGTCTATAAGAAAAATACAACTTGATAAAGTTTAGGTAAGAAATAAAAGTTTTATAGGCTTATGTTCAATACCAAAATAACCCGCTAAATCGATGAAAATATGCCAAATATTTATGTTCAAAATGTGATTTCTGCGAAAATATTTGAAGTTAAGGTAAGTTTAGTAGATATAAAGATTCAGCGTGATATAATCTATCAGAAAAATATAAATTTATATAGTTTAGTTGAGAAATACAGTTTTTTATTCTACATTTGGTGCGCAGAGTTAAAAAACAACGTATTCACAGCTATACGTAAACAGCCTGGACTTAAACAAAAATCTATGAAAACCTATTTTCTTTAATATTGAACATATCGACTTGATTTTTTTTTTTAAATGTTCAGAATGGTATCCTCAGTCATATTTTACTGTTGGAAAATTTCCATCAACCCTAAGACCGAAAAATGGTGTGCAAATTACGATATTTTGGTTGGTCATAAAAAATATTTTTTCGTAATAATTAAAAAAAATAAAATAAATATAGTACAATGACAAAAATCATATGTATTTATTCGTCATAAAATGGTCTATCAGAAAAATATAATTTCATATAAAGTTTGGGTAAAAATTAAAGGATAAATAGGCTTATGTTCAAAAAAGAAACCACTGTAATCACGATATTTTGGATTATCACAATATACATTTTTTGGAAGTAATTTAGGAAAAAACTATCTATTTTACTATGACAAAAGTTATATTTTCTTAACCGTCATGACCTGGTCTATAAGAAAAATACAACTTGATAAAGTTTAGGTAAGAAATAAAAGTTTTATAGGCTTATGTTCAATACCAAAATAACCCGCTAAATCGATGAAAATATGCCAAATATTTATGTTCAAAATGTGATTTCTGCGAAAATATTTGAAGTTAAGGTAAGTTTAGTAGATATAAAGATTCAGCGTGATATAATCTATCAGAAAAATATAAATTTATATAGTTTAGTTGAGAAATACAGTTTTTTATTCTACATTTGGTGCGCAGAGTTAAAAAACAACGTATTCACAGCTATACGTAAACAGCCTGGACTTAAACAAAAATCTATGAAAACCTATTTTCTTTAATATTGAACATATCGACTTGATTTTTTTTTTTTAAATGTTCAGAATGGTATCCTCAGTCATATTTTACTGTTGGAAAATTTCCATCAACCCTAAGACCGAAAAATGGTGTGCAAATTACGATATTTTGGTTGGTCATAAAAAATATTTTTTCGTAATAATTAAAAAAATAAAATAAATATAGTACAATGACAAAAATCATATGTATTTATTCGTCATAAAATGGTCTATCAGAAAAATATAATTTCATATAAAGTTTGGGTAAAAATTAAAGGATAAATAGGCTTATGTTCAAAAAAGAAACCACTGTAATCACGATATTTTGGATTATCACAATATACATTTTTTGGAAGTAATTTAGGAAAAAACTATCTATTTTACTATGACAAAAGTTATATTTTCTTAACCGCCATGACCTGGTCTATAAGAAAAATACAACTTGATAAAGTTTAGGTAAGAAATAAAAGTTTTATAGGCTTATGTTCAATACCAAAATAACCCGCTAAATCGATGAAAATATGCCAAATATTTATGTTCAAAATGTGATTTCTGCGAAAATATTTGAAGTTAAGGTAAGTTTAGTAGATATAAAGATTCAGCGTGATATAATCTATCAGAAAAATATAAATTTATATAGTTTAGTTGAGAAATACAGTTTTTTATTCTACATTTGGTGCGCAGAGTTAAAAAACAACGTATTCACAGCTATACGTAAACAGCCTGGACTTAAACAAAAATCTATGAAAACCTATTTTCTTTAATATTGAACATATCGACTTGATTTTTTTTTTTAAATGTTCAGAATGGTATCTTCAGTCATATTTTACTGTTGGAAAATTTCCATCAACCCTAAGACCGAAAAATCATAAAAAATATTTTTTCGTAATAATTAAAAAAATAAAATAAATATAGTACAATGACAAAAATCATATGTATTTATTCGTCATAAAATGGTCTATCAGAAAAATATAATTTCATATAAAGTTTGGGTAAAAATTAAAGGATAAATAGGCTTATGTTCAAAAAAGAAACCACTGTAATCACGATATTTTGGATTATCACAATATACATTTTTGGAAGTAATTTAGGAAAAAACTATCTATTTTACTATGACAAAAGTTATATTTTCTTAACCGTCATGACCTGGTCTATAAGAAAAATACAACTTGATAAAGTTTAGGTAAGAAATAAAAGTTTTATAGGCTTATGTTCAATACCAAAATAACCCGCTAAATCGATGAAAATATGCCAAATATTTATGTTCAAAATGTGATTTCTGCGAAAATATTTGAAGTTAAGGTAGTTTAGTAGATATAAAGATTCAGCGTGATATAATCTATCAGAAAAATATAAAATTTATATAGTTTTAGTTGAGAAATACAGTTTTTTATTCTACATTTGGTGCGCAGAGTTTAAAAAACAACGTATTCACACGTATACGTAAACAGCCTGGACTTAAACAAAAATCTATGAAAACCTATTTTCTTTAATATTGAACATATCGACTTGATTTTTTTTTTTTAAATGTTCAGAATGGTATCCTCAGTCATATTTTACTGTTGGAAAATTTCCATCACCCTAAGACCGAAAAATGGTGTGCAAATTACGATATTTTGGTTGGTCATAAAAAATATTTTTTCGTAATAATTAAAAAAATAAAATAAATATAGTACAATGACAAAATCATATGTATTTATTCGTCATAAAATGGTCTATCAGAAAATATAATTTCATATAAAGTTTGGGTAAAAATTAAAGGATAAATAGGCTTATGTTCAAAAAAGAAACCACTGTAATCACGATATTTTGGATTATCACAATATACATTTTTTGGAAGTAATTTAGGAAAAAACTATCTATTTTACTATGACAAAAGTTATATTTTCTTAACCGTCATGACCTGGTCTATAAGAAAAATACAACTTGATAAAGTTTAGGTAAGAAATAAAAGTTTTATAGGCTTATGTTCAATACCAAAATAACCCGCTAAATCGATGAAAATATGCAAATATTTATGTTCAAAATGTGATTTCTGCGAAAATATTTGAAGTTAAGGTAAGTTTAGTAGATATATAAAGATTCGAGCGTGATATAATCTATCAGAAAAATATAAATTTATATAGTTTAGTTGAGAAATACAGGTTTTTTATTCTACATTTGGTGCGCAGAGTTAAAAAACAACGTATTCACAGCTATACGTAAACAGCCTGGACTTAAACAAAAATCTATGAAAACCTATTTTCTTTAATATTGAACATATCGACTTGATTTTTTTTTTTTTAAATGTTCAGAATGGTATCCTCAGTCATATTTTACTGTTGGAAAATTTCCATCAACCCTAAGACCGAAAAATGGTGTGCAAATTACGATATTTTGGTTGGTCATAAAAAATATTTTTTCGTAATAATTAAAAAAATAAAATAAATATATAGTCAATGACAAAAATCATATGTATCTTATTCGTCATAAAATGGGTCTATCAGAAAAATATAATTTCATATAAAGTTTGGGTAAAAATTAAAGGATAAATAGGCTTATGTTCAAAAAAGAAACCACTGTAATCACGATATTTTGGATTATCACAATATACATTTTTTGGAAGTAATTTAGGAAAAAACTATCTATTTTACTATGACAAAAGTTATATTTTCTTAACCGTCATGACCTGGTCTATAAGAAAAATACAACTTGATAAAGTTTAGGTAAGAAATAAAAGTTTTATAGGCTTATGTTCAATAACCAAAATAACCCGCTAAATCGATGAAAATATGCCAAATATTTATGTTCAAAATGTGATTTCTGCGAAAATATTTGAAGTTAAGGTAAGTTTAGTAGATATAAAGATTCAGCGTGATATAATCTATCAGAAAAATATAAATTTATATAGTTTAGTTGAGAAATACAGTTTTTTATTCTACATTTGGTGCGCAGAGTTAAAAAACAACGTATTCACAGCTATACGTAAACAGCCTGGACTTAAACAAAAATCTATGAAAACCTATTTTCTTTAATATTGAACATATCGACTTGATTTTTTTTTTTAAATGTTCAGAATGGTATCCTCAGTCATATTTTACTGTTGGAAAATTTCCATCAACCCTAAGACCGAAAAATGGTGTGCAAATTACGATATTTTGGGTTGGTCATAAAAAATATTTTTTCGTAATAATTAAAAAAATAAAATAAATATAGTACAATGACAAAAATCATATGTATTTATTCGTCATAAAATGGTCTATCAGAAAAATATAATTTCATATAAAGTTTGGGTAAAAATTAAAGGATAAATAGGCTTATGTTCAAAAAAGAAACCACTGTAATCACGATATTTTGGGATTATCACAATATACATTTTTTGGAAGTAATTTAGGAAAAAACTATCTATTTTACTATGACAAAAGTTATATTTTCTTAACCGTCATGACCTGGTCTATAAGAAAAATACAACTTGATAAAGTTTAGGTAAGAAATAAAAGTTTTATAGGCTTATGTTCAATACCCAAAATAACCCCGCTAAATCGATGAAAATATGCCAAATATTTATGTTCAAAATGTGATTTCTGCGAAAATATTTGAAGTTAAGGTAAGTTTAGTAGATATAAAGATTCAGCGTGATATAATCTATCAGAAAAATATAAATTTATATAGTTTAGTTGAGAAATACAGTTTTTTTATTCCTACATTTGGTGCGCAGAGTTAAAAAACAACGTATTCACAGCTATACGTAAACAGCCTGGACTTAAACAAAAATCTATGAAAACCTATTTTCTTTAATATTGAACATATCGACTTGATTTTTTTTTTTTTAAATGTTCAGAATTGGTATCCTCAGTCATATTTTACTGTTGGAAAATTTCCATCAACCCTAAGACCGAAAAATGGTGTGCAAATTACGATATTTTGGTTGGTCATAAAAAATATTTTTTTCGTAATAATTAAAAAAATAAAATAAATATAGTACAATGACAAAAATCATATGTATTTATTCGTCATAAAATGGTCTATCAGAAAAATATAATTTCATATAAAGTTTGGGTAAAAAATTAAAGGATAAATAGGCTTATGTTCAAAAAAGAAACCACTGTAATCACGATATTTTGGATTATCACAATATACATTTTTTGGAAGTAATTTAGGAAAAAACTATCTATTTTACTATGACAAAAGTTATATTTTCTTAACCGTCATGACCTGGTCTATAAGAAAAAATACAACTTGATAAAGTTTAGGTAAGAAATAAAAGTTTTATAGGCTTATGTTCAATACCAAAATAACCCGCTAAATCGATGAAAATATGCCAAATATTTATGTTCAAAATGTGATTTCTGCGAAAATATTTGAAGTTAAGGTAAGTTTTAGTAGATATAAAGATTCAGCGTGATATAATCTATCAGAAAAATATAACTTTATATAGTTTAGGTTGAGAAAATACAGTTTTTTATTCTACATTTGGTGCGCAGAGTTAAAAAACAACGTATTCACAGCTATACGTAAACAGCCTGGACTTAAACAAAAATCTATGAAAAACCCTATTTTCTTTAATATTGAAACATATCGACTTGATTTTTTTTTTTAAATGTTCAGAATGGTATCCTCAGTCATATTTTACTGTTGGAAAATTTCCATCAACCCTAAGACCGAAAAAATGGTGTGCAAATTACGGATATTTTGGTTGGTCATAAAAAATATTTTTTCGTAATAATTAAAAAAATAAAATAAATATAGTACAATGACAAAAATCATATGTATTTATTCGTCATAAAATGGGTCTATCAGAAAAATATAATTTCATATAAAGTTTGGGTAAAAATTAAAGGATAAATAGGCTTATGTTCAAAAAAGAAACCACTGTAATCACGATATTTTGGATTATCACAATATACATTTTTTGGAAGTAATTAGGAAAAAACTATCTATTTTACTATGACAAAAGTTATATTTTCTTAACCGTCATGACCTGGTCTATAAGAAAATACAACTTGATAAAGTTTAGGTAAGAAATAAAAGTTTTATAGGCTTATGTTCAATACCAAAATAACCCGCTAAATCGATGAAAATATGCCAAATATTTATGTTCAAAATGTGATTTCTGCGAAAATATTTGAAGTTAAGGTAAGTTTAGTAGATATAAAGATTCAGCGTGATATAATCTATCAGAAAAATATAAATTTATATAGTTTAGTTGAGAAATACAGTTTTTTTATTCTACATTTGGTGCGCAGAGTTAAAAAACAACGTAATTCACAGCTATACGTAAACAGCCTGGACTTAAACAAAAATCTATGAAAACCTATTTTCTTTAATATTGAACATATCGACTTGATTTTTTTTTTTTTAAATGTTCAGAATGGTATCCTCAGTCATATTTTACTGTTGGAAAATTTCCATCAACCCTAAGACCGAAAAATGGTGTGCAAATTACGATATTTTGGTTGGTCATAAAAAATATTTTTTCGTAATAATTAAAAAAATAAAATAAATATAGTACAATGACAAAAATCATATGTATTTATTCGTCATAAAATGGTCTATCAGAAAAATATAATTTCATATAAAGTTTGGGTAAAAATTAAAGGATAAATAGGCTTATGTTCAAAAAAAGAACCACTGTAAATCACGATATTTTGGATTATCACAATATACATTTTTTGGGAAGTAATTTAGGAAAAAACTATCTATTTTACTATGACAAAAGTTATATTTTCTTAACCGTCATGACCTGGTCTATAAGAAAAATACAACTTGATAAAGTTTAGGTAAGAAATAAAAGTTTTATAGGCTTATGTTCAATACCAAAATAACCCGCTAAATCGATGAAAATATGCCAAATATTTATGTTCAAAAATGTGATTTCTGCGAAAATATTTGAAGTTAAGGTAAGTTTAGTAGATATAAAGATTCAGCGTGATATAATCTATCAGAAAAATATAAATTTATATAGTTTAGTTGAGAAATACAGTTTTTTATTCTACATTTGGTGCGCAGAGTTAAAAAACAACGTATTCACAGCTATACGTAAACATCCTGGACTTAAACAAAAATCTATGAAAACCTATTTTCTTTAATATTGAACATATCGACTTGATTTTTTTTTTTAAATGTTCAGAATGGTATCCTCAGTCATATTTTACTGTTGGAAAATTTCCATCAACCCTAAGACCGAAAAATGGTGTGCAAATTACGATATTTTGGTTGGTCATAAAAAATATTTTTTTCGTAATAATTAAAAAAATAAAATAAATATAGTACAATGACAAAAATCATATGTATTTATTCGTCATAAAATGGTCTATCAGAAAAATATAATTTCATATAAAGTTTGGGTAAAAATTAAAGGATAAATAGGCTTATGTTCAAAAAAAGAAACCACTGTAATCACGATATTTTGGATTATCACAATATACATTTTTTGGAAGTAATTTAGGAAAAAACTATCTATTTTACTATGACAAAAGTTATATTTTCTTAACCGTCATGACCTGGTCTATAAGAAAAATACAACTTGATAAAGTTTAGGTAAGAAATAAAAGTTTTATAGGCTTATGTTCAATACCAAAATAACCCGCTAAATCGATGAAAATATGCCAAATATTTATGTTCAAAATGTGATTTCTGCGAAAATATTTGAAGTTAAGGTAAGTTTAGTAGATATAAAGATTCAGCGTGATATAATCTATCAGAAAAATATAAATTTATATAGTTTAGTTGAGAAATACAGTTTTTTATTCTACATTTGGTGCGCAGAGTTAAAAAACAACGTATTCACAGCTATACGTAAACAGCCTGGACTTAAACAAAAATCTATGAAAACCTATTTTCTTTAATATTGAACATATCGACTTGATTTTTTTTTTTTAAATGTTCAGAATGGTATCCTCAGTCATATTTTTACTGTTGGAAAATTTCCATCAACCCTAAGACCGAAAAATGGTGTGCAAATTACGATATTTTGGTTGGGTCATAAAAAATATTTTTTCGTAATAATTAAAAAAATAAAATAAATATAGTACAATGACAAAAATCATATGTATTTATTCGTCATAAAATGGTCTATCAGAAAAATATAATTTCATATAAAGTTTGGGTAAAAATTAAAGGATAAATAGGCTTATGTTCAAAAAAGAAACCACTGTAATCACGATATTTTGGATTATCACAATATACATTTTTTGGAAGTAATTTAGGAAAAAACTATCTATTTTACTATGACAAAAGTTATATTTTCTTAACCGTCATGACCTGGTCTATAAGAAAAATACAACTTGATAAAGTTTAGGTAAGAAATAAAAGTTTTATAGGCTTATGTTCAATACCAAAATAACCCGCTAAAATCGATGAAAATATGCCAAATATTTATGTTCAAAATGTGATTTCTGCGAAAATATTTGAAGTTAAGGTAAGTTTAGTAGATATAAAGATTCAGCGTGGTATAATCTATCAGAAAAATATAAATTTATATAGTTTAGTTGAGAAATACAGTTTTTTATTCTACATTTGGTGCGCAGAGTTAAAAAACAACGTATTCACAGCTATACGTAAACAGCCTGGACTTAAACAAAAATCTATGAAAACCTATTTTCTTTAATATTGAACATATCGACTTGATTTTTTTTTTTAAATGTTCAGAATGGTATCCTCAGTCATATTTTACTGTTGGAAAATTTCCATCAACCCTAAGACCGAAAAATGGTGTGCAAATTACGATATTTTGGTTGGTCATAAAAAATATTTTTTTCGTAATAATTAAAAAAATAAAATAAATATAGTACAATGACAAAAAATCATATGTATTTATTCGTCATAAAATGGTCTATCAGAAAAATATAATTTCATATAAAGTTTGGGTAAAAATTAAAGGATAAATAGGCTTATGTTCAAAAAAGAAACCCACTGTAATCACGATATTTTGGATTATCACAATATACATTTTTTTGGAAGTAATTTAGGAAAAAACTATCTATTTTACTATGACAAAAGTTATATTTTCTTAACCGTCATGACCTGGTCTATAAGAAAAATACAACTTGATAAAGTTTAGGTAAGAAATAAAAGTTTTATAGGCTTATGTTCAATACCAAAATAACCCGCTAAATCGATGAAAATATGCCAAATATTTATGTTCAAAATGTGATTTCTGCGAAAATATTTGAAGTTAAGGTAAGTTTAGTAGATATAAAGATTCAGCGTGATATAATCTATCAGAAAAATATAAATTTATATAGTTTAGTTGAGAAATACAGTTTTTTTATTCTACATTTGGTGCGCAGAGTTAAAAAACAACGTATTCACAGCTATACGTTAAACAGCCTGGACTTAAACAAAAATCTATGAAAACCTATTTTCTTTAATATTGAACATATCGACTTGATTTTTTTTTTTTAAATGTTCAGAATGGTATCCTCAGTCATATTTTACTGTTGGAAAATTTCCATCAACCCTAAGACCGAAAAATGGGTGTGCAAATTACGATATTTTGGTTGGTCATAAAAAATATTTTTTCGTAATAATTAAAAAAATAAAATAAATATAGTACAATGACAAAAATCATATGTATTTATTCGTCATAAAATGGTCTATCAGAAAAATATAATTTCATATAAAGTTTTGGGTAAAAATTAAAGGATAAATAGGCTTATGTTCAAAAAAGAAACCACTGTAATCACGATATTTTGGATTATCACAATATACATTTTTTGGAAGTAATTTAGGAAAAAACTATCTATTTTACTTATGACAAAAGTTATATTTTCTTAACCGTCATGACCTGGTCTATAAGAAAAATACAACTTGATAAAGTTTAGGTAAGAAATAAAAGTTTTATAGGCTTATGTTCAATACCAAAATAACCCGCTAAATCGATGAAAAATATGCCAAATATTTATGTTCAAAATGTGATTTCTGCGAAAATATTTGAAGTTAAGGTAAGTTTAGTAGATATAAAGATTCAGCGTGATATAATCTATCAGAAAAATATAAATTTATATAGTTTAGTTGAGAAATACAGTTTTTTATTCTACATTTGGTGCGCAAGAGTTAAAAAACAACGTATTCACAGCTATACGTAAACAGCCTGGACTTAAACAAAAATCTATGAAAACCTATTTTCTTTAATATTGAACATATCGACTTGATTTTTTTTTTTTAAATGTTCAGAATGGTATCCTCAGTCATATTTTACTGTTGGAAAAATTTCCATCAACCCTAAGACCGAAAAATGGTGTGCAAATTACGATATTTTGGTTGGTCATAAAAAATATTTTTTCGTAATAATTAAAAAAATAAAATAAATATAGTACAATGACAAAAATCATATGTATTTATTCGTCATAAAATGGTCTATCAGAAAAATATAATTTCATATAAAGTTTGGGTAAAAATTAAAGGATAAATAGGCTTATGTTCAAAAAAGAAACCACTGTAATCACGATATTTTGGATTATCACAATATACATTTTTTGGAAGTAATTTAGGAAAAAACTATCTATTTTACTATGACAAAAGTTATATTTTCTTAACCGTCATGACCTGGTCTATAAGAAAAATACAACTTGATAAAGTTTAGGTAAGAAATAAAAGTTTTATAGGCTTATGTTCAATACCAAAATAACCCGCTAAATCGATGAAAATATGCCAAATATTTATGTTCAAAATGTGATTTCTGCGAAAATATTTGAAGTTAAGGTAAGTTTAGTAGATATAAAGATTCAGCGTGATATAATCTATCAGAAAAATATAAATTTATATAGTTTAGTTGAGAAATACAGTTTTTTATTCTACATTTGGTGCGCAGAGTTAAAAAACAACGTATTCACAGCTATACGTAAACAGGCCTGGACTTAAACAAAAATCTATGAAAACCTATTTTCTTTAATATTGAACATATCGACTTGATTTTTTTTTTTTAAATGTTCAGAATGGTATCCTCAGTCATATTTTACTGTTGGAAAATTTCCATCAACCCTAAGACCGAAAAATGGTGTGCAAATTACGATATTTTGGGTTGGTCATAAAAAATATTTTTTCGTAATAATTAAAAAAATAAAATAAATATAGTACAATGACAAAAATCATATGTATTTTATTCGTCATAAAAATGGTCTATCAGAAAAATATAATTTCATATAAAGTTTGGGTAAAAATTAAAGGATAAATAGGCTTATGTTCAAAAAAGAAACCACTGTAATCACGATATTTTGGATTATCACAATATACATTTTTTGGAAGTAATTTAGGAAAAAACTATCTATTTTACTATGACAAAAGTTATATTTTCTTAACCGTCATGACCTGGTCTATAAGAAAAATACAACTTGATAAAGTTTAGGTAAGAAATAAAAGTTTTATAGGCTTATGTTCAATACCAAAATAACCCGCTAAATCGATGAAAATATGCCAAATATTTATGTTCAAAATGTGATTTCTGCGAAAATATTTGAAGTTAAGGTAAGTTTAGTAGATATAAAGATTCAGCGTGATATAATCTATCAGAAAAATATAAATTTATATAGTTTAGTTGAGAAATACAGTTTTTTATTCTACATTAATCGACGGTTACAGGGAAAAAGGGCGTAAACGACATTTTGGCCGAAAATGAGTTAATAGAATTTTGGCGTAAACGCCACGATTCTTTATCGATAGAGCCAATGATTGTATCGATACGATTTTTCTACGATTAACTATCGATGTTTATATATTTAGCGTAAACGCCATTCATTATCAGGTGCGTAGTTGTTGTTAGGCGTAAACGACTTTTATTAGGCGTAAACGACTTTTATTAGGCGTAAACGACTATTAAATAATATATGATGTTGTAAACGACATTTTGTTGCTAACATCAGATTATCAGAATAATGATATTATATTAGATGCTAATTTATGATAACGAATAACGATAGGCATTACGCATTTGCGGGCTGAAGCGCATTTGCGGGTATAAAGAAACCATTGCAATCTCGAAAGAAAAATATAATGATCTTCTTAAACTGTGTACATCTGGAATTATTCCAAACGAGTTTCACGAGGAGTATCTGCAAATGAGAAATAGTACAAAAATCCAAGACTGTTTACAAGAAACTGACGAGGAAGATGAAACTGTCAGTTTAAAATAAGACTGATAATTTTATTTACTCATTTTATCATTAAGTATTATAAATTAGTTGGTTACTATTATAATTATATTGATTTGTTTTAAAAAAAGTTTTTTTTATTTTATTTTAAGGAATATTTGACTGTTTTCTTACGTGATAATTAAATACACGTTATTAATTTTATTTTGAATACTTTTTACTAAAAAGAGATGTTTTATTTTGTTTTAAGGAATATTTTACTGTTTTTTTTTATGTAATAATTAAATACACGTTATTTAATTTTATTTTGAATACTTTTTACTAAAAAGAGATGTTTTATTTTATTAAAAGGAATATTTGACTGTTTTTTTTTATGTGATAATGAAATTATACGTTAATTAATTTTATTTTGAGTACTTTTTATTGAATTATTAATATTAAATCATACGTTCACGAGTTCAGGCGTAACCAACAATGACCAGGTAAGTTGAGAAACAATGGGCGTAAGCGCCATATTATCGTTAATAAGCTAATTCTTACCGTAATTATCGGTACATTTTATAGTTGTTAGTAAAATACATTAGAAACATAATCAATTAATAGATTGATGCAAGAATTATACTTATAAGTAATATTTAGATAGAATAGGACAGAAAAACGTATTGTATTTTTATTTTGGCTCTCCTGAAAAATTACGAAAATGTCGTTTACGCCCTTTTTCCCTGTAACCGTCGAATTTTGGTGCGCAGAGTTAAAAAACAACGTATTCACAGCTATACGTAAACAGCCTGGACTTAAACAAAAATCTATGAAAACCTATTTTCTTTAATATTGAACATATCGACTTGATTTTTTTTTTTTAAATGTTCAGAATGGTATCCTCAGTCATATTTTTACTGTTGGAAAATTTCCATCAACCCTAAGACCGAAAAATGGTGTGCAAATTACGATATTTTGGTTGGTCATAAAAAATATTTTTTCGTAATAATTAAAAAAATAAAATAAATATAGTACAATGACAAAAATCATATGTATTTATTCGTCATAAAATGGTCTATCAGAAAAATATAATTTCATATAAAGTTTGGGTAAAAATTAAAGGATAAATAGGCTTATGTTCAAAAAAGAAACCACTGTAATCACGATATTTTGGATTATCACAATATACATTTTTTGGAAGTAATTTAGGAAAAAACTATCTATTTTACTATGACAAAAGTTATATTTTCTTAACCGTCATGACCTGGTCTATAAGAAAAATACAACTTGATAAAGTTTAGGTAAGAAATAAAAGTTTTATAGGCTTATGTTCAATACCAAAATAACCCGCTAAATCGATGAAAATATGCCAAATATTTATGTTCAAAATGTGATTTCTGCGAAAATATTTGAAGTTAAGGTAAGTTTAGTAGATATAAAGATTCAGCGTGATATAATCTATCAGAAAAATATAAATTTATATAGTTTAGTTGAGAAATACAGTTTTTTATTCTACATTTGGTGCGCAGAGTTAAAAAACAACGTATTCACAGCTATACGTAAACAGCCTGGACTTAAACAAAAATCTATGAAAACCTATTTTCTTTAATATTGAACATATCGACTTGATTTTTTTTTTTAAATGTTCAGAATGGTATCCTCAGTCATATTTTACTGTTGGAAAATTTCCATCAACCCTAAGACCGAAAAATGGTGTGCAAATTACGATATTTTGGTTGGTCATAAAAAATATTTTTTCGTAATAATTAAAAAAATAAAATAAATATAGTACAATGACAAAAATCATATGTATTTATTCGTCATAAAATGGTCTATCAGAAAAATATAATTTCATATAAAGTTTGGGTAAAAATTAAAGGATAAATAGGCTTATGTTCAAAAAAGAAACCACTGTAATCACGATATTTTGGATTATCACAATATACATTTTTTGGAAGTAATTTAGGAAAAAACTATCTATTTTACTATGACAAAAGTTATATTTTCTTAACCGTCATGACCTGGTCTATAAGAAAAATACAACTTGATAAAGTTTAGGTAAGAAATAAAAGTTTTATAGGCTTATGTTCAATACCAAAATAACCCGCTAAATCGATGAAAATATGCCAAATATTTATGTTCAAAATGTGATTTCTGCGAAAATATTTGAAGTTAAGGTAAGTTTAGTAGATATAAAGATTCAGCGTGATATAATCTATCAGAAAAATATAAATTTATATAGTTTAGTTGAGAAATACAGTTTTTTATTCTACATTTGGTGCGCAGAGTTAAAAAACAACGTATTCACAGCTATACGTAAACAGCCTGGACTTAAACAAAAATCTATGAAAAACCTATTTTCTTTAATATTGAACATATCGACTTGATTTTTTTTTTTAAATGTTCAGAATGGTATCCTCAGTCATATTTTACTGTTGGAAAATTTCCATCAACCCTAAGACCGAAAAATGGTGTGCAAATTACGATATTTTGGTTGGTCATAAAAAATATTTTTTCGTAATAATTAAAAAAATAAAATAAATATAGTACAATGACAAAAATCATATGTATTTATTCGTCATAAAATGGTCTATCAGAAAAATATAATTTCATATAAAGTTTGGGTAAAAATTAAAGGATAAATAGGCTTATGTTCAAAAAAGAAACCACTGTAATCACGATATTTTGGATTATCACAATATACATTTTTTGGAAGTAATTTAGGAAAAAACTATCTATTTTACTATGACAAAAGTTATATTTTCTTAACCGTCATGACCTGGTCTATAAGAAAAATACAACTTGATAAAGTTTAGGTAAGAAATAAAAGTTTTATAGGCTTATGTTCAATACCAAAATAACCCGCTAAATCGATGAAAATATGCCAAATATTTATGTTCAAAATGTGATTTCTGCGAAAATATTTGAAGTTAAGGTAAGTTTAGTAGATATAAAGATTCAGCGTGATATAATCTATCAGAAAAATATAAATTTATATAGTTTAGTTGAGAAATACAGTTTTTTATTCTACATTTGGTGCGCAGAGTTAAAAAACAACGTATTCACAGCTATACGTAAACAGCCTGGACTTAAACAAAAATCTATGAAAACCTATTTTCTTTAATATTGAACATATCGACTTGATTTTTTTTTTTTAAATGTTCAGAATGGTATCCTCAGTCATATTTTACTGTTGGAAAATTTCCATCAACCCTAAGACCGAAAAATGGTGTGCAAATTACGATATTTTGGTTGGTCATAAAAAATATTTTTTCGTAATAATTAAAAAAATAAAATAAATATAGTACAATGACAAAAATCATATGTATTTATTCGTCATAAAATGGTCTATCAGAAAAATATAATTTCATATAAAGTTTGGGTAAAAATTAAAGGATAAATAGGCTTATGTTCAAAAAAGAAACCACTGTAATCACGATATTTTGGATTATCACAATATACATTTTTTGGAAGTAATTTAGGAAAAAACTATCTATTTTACTATGACAAAAGTTATATTTTCTTAACCGTCATGACCTGGTCTATAAGAAAAATACAACTTGATAAAGTTTAGGTAAGAAATAAAAGTTTTATAGGCTTATGTTCAATACCAAAATAACCCGCTAAATCGATGAAAATATGCCAAATATTTATGTTCAAAATGTGATTTCTGCGAAAATATTTGAAGTTAAGGTAAGTTTAGTAGATATAAAGATTCAGCGTGATATAATCTATCAGAAAAATATAAATTTATATAGTTTAGTTGAGAAATACAGTTTTTTATTCTACATTTGGTGCGCAGAGTTAAAAAACAACGTATTCACAGCTATACGTAAACATCCTGGACTTAAACAAAAATCTATGAAAACCTATTTTCTTTAATATTGAACATATCGACTTGATTTTTTTTTTTAAATGTTCAGAATGGTATCCTCAGTCATATTTTACTGTTGGAAAATTTCCATCAACCCTAAGACCGAAAAATGGTGTGCAAATTACGATATTTTGGTTGGTCATAAAAAATATTTTTTCGTAATAATTAAAAAAATAAAATAAATATAGTACAATGACAAAAATCATATGTATTTATTCGTCATAAAATGGTCTATCAGAAAAATATAATTTCATATAAAGTTTGGGTAAAAATTAAAGGATAAATAGGCTTATGTTCAAAAAAGAAACCACTGTAATCACGATATTTTGGATTATCACAATATACATTTTTTGGAAGTAATTTAGGAAAAAACTATCTATTTTACTATGACAAAAGTTATATTTTCTTAACCGTCATGACCTGGTCTATAAGAAAAATACAACTTGATAAAGTTTAGGTAAGAAATAAAAGTTTTATAGGCTTATGTTCAATACCAAAATAACCCGCTAAATCGATGAAAATATGCCAAATATTTATGTTCAAAATGTGATTTCTGCGAAAATATTTGAAGTTAAGGTATGTTTAGTAGATATAAAGATTCAGCGTGATATAATCTATCAGAAAAATATAAATTTATATAGTTTAGTTGAGAAATACAGTTTTTTATTCTACATTTGGTGCGCAGAGTTAAAAAACAACGTATTCACAGCTATACGTAAACAGCCTGGACTTAAACAAAAATCTATGAAAACCTATTTTCTTTAATATTGAACATATCGACTTGATTTTTTTTTTTTAAATGTTCAGAATGGTATCCTCAGTCATATTTTACTGTTGGAAAATTTCCATCAACCCTAAGACCGAAAAATGGTGTGCAAATTACGATATTTTGGTTGGTCATAAAAAATATTTTTTCGTAATAATTAAAAAAATAAAATAAATATAGTACAATGACAAAAATCATATGTATTTATTCGTCATAAAATGGTCTATCAGAAAAATATA